>NC_080056.1:8685516-8813016 GCF_026212465.1 Amaranthus tricolor
ATCAAATTTAACTAATTCAATATGCTCATCAACAATAATACTTCAAAAAAAACATAAAGCTATGAAAACAATTACACATTTCCTTGAATAGTTATGGATGATTAAGAAGAGTGTCGATTTAAAGAACTAGTAACCTACATTTGCCAAAACAACCAAACTTCATCAAAACCCTATATATATATATATATATATATATATATATATATATATATATATATATATATATATATATACACACACACACACTAAAAAAACGCATAAAAATTTACCTTTGTTCGATCTAGAGTATCCCAAATTAATTTTGAAGTGCCAAACTGAAAGAGGAATGCACCCATTGATGGATTCAAGCTAGTGTATTTGTGGAGAGTGTCGAGTAATATTATGCTAGGATTTTGAGAAATAGGAAAATGAGAAGGAAAAGAAGTTGCATATTTGTGCAGCTATCTGTTCGCAGTTAGTAACTGCAAACAGGTAAAACAAAGTCAAAGGGCTGTTCGCAGTTAGTAACTGCGAATACTAACTACGAACAACTATTTTGTCTTTTTTGATTTGTTCGCAGTTACTAACTGCGAACAGCTCCATACCTCAGGTTTGAGATTTTCACGCTTACTTTTGGAATAAATTTGAAAATTGTATTATTTCGTTTATTTTTTTGATTTTTTATCTTAATGTTTTCAAATTATCAAATGTATTCTCGTTTAAAAGGTCTGGACTCAAGAAGCTAAGATGATGGTTGCCTTCAGATAAGATTTGCTACATTCTCATCTAAGAGCTCTCACATTAGAAAAGCTAAGTAAATGAGACGGAAATAATAGTTAAATAAAGGTGTAAGTGGACAGGAAAAAGGATGATTATAATTGCAAGAAACCATTAATACAGCGAATACGGTGGAGTTTATCACATCAATTTGCCATTAAGGCAACAACAAATGAGCCATCTTAACCCAATAAATCTAACTCATTTTACAATGCCTAAATCTATCCAAATCCAATACTTACTGACTTACATGTATTTTACACATCTGAATTTTGAAAATTTAACCATTAAATGAAAGCAACATATTTCCGTACGTTCACATTTTCATCAATGTCTCCTGTACAAGCATACTAGAAAGATGTGGTTGTTTTCTATATTCGTGTCTAGTATTGTTTGAAGCATCTTTTTAAGCTATGCTCTTTCCTCGAAAAAACTGCATCATACGAAAACTTTGGAGACGTGATGAATATTCAACTCTGCATACTTCTACACTAAAATTACAACACTCTCTCAGTCACACCTGTTGTCAAACAAAGATTTACGCCAAATGAGATCTAACACAAATCAAAGACAAATGTGATGAAAATTTGTATCAGTGTCAATCGAAAACACAAAAAGGGAAGGGATTGGGAACGGGGAGTTGGAAAGAACACAAATCCATAACAGACAGGAGGAGTATGTTTTACAAGCAAATCTCACCATTATTTGAGGGACTTTCAGCAGCATTAGAGACAGCGTGTAGAGAACAAAAGAGATTGCAAAAGCTGCAATTATGTTGTACGTTAATTTTTTATCATCTTTGCTTGGAACAAATGCCATTTTCAACGTGTTTGTTAGTTCAAATAGCCTATATGAAACCTGCACAAAGTTGGCATATAGAATGAAATGAGTAACAAATAACCAGATTCAACAAAAAGTATTTGCAGCATTATTTACTTACAGCCACATATATGGCACTGGTGAGCATGAAGTTCAGCAATGGATAATTTGGGATGATTGACAATAACAACTTGGGTTGTCCATCGGGCACACTTGATCTGAAAACGAACCCAAACATATTGAATTAGAGGACCACTAAAACTTGACAGAATGGTTAACAGGATGGAAAGATAAAATAGAGAACTTCACGGAGTGAAAATCATTCCATTACAAGTGTGTCAACAACATTGCATTGCAGGAGATCCTAATAAGTGCCTCAGCAGTCAGATATCTTTACTATTCTTTATGCTCTCACGCTATTTTCTAGGAGAAATGAATTATTGAATTCACAACTAAAATGGCTAGCAAATACATGATATACCACCACTATTAAAAAATGTTGAAGGGTAGTCACCTGACGTGAGTCGCCTCCCAACCCACTGAGCATCATTGGGTGAGCAACGAAAAGAATGCTCTTAGGGGCACCCAAGCGCTGCCAAGCCAGGCATAGGATTAGCAGTATCTTCTCTTTAAGAGGTTCATATGAGTACTGCCATGTAACCCCAATGAAAACATCTAAACATAATACTGTGGATTTTTGGAGATCAAAGGAAAACCGTTCGCCACAAAATTTTGCATGGAGGTTTATGGCGACTCAAGGAAGAGTCTAGAACCTCATGGTAGGGAAAGTTCAAGGTGGTACCAGACTACTCTAAAAGAAGCAATGATAAGATCTACCTCTTACCAATATTTCAAAAAATAATAATCAGTATAAATTGATCACAATATTAAATATACCTTAACCATATGTGAAACTGAGAGATGTAAGTCTCCAATGTGACTTTTCCAAGCCATCTACAAAACCAAAGCATAACCACAAAACGTATAAAGACAGAGAAAACCAATAAAAGATAACCACAAAACAAATGTATTAAGATATCTAAGCCCTACAGAGTACAGACATCATCCACATTATATTCGAAATTGAACTATGCAAAGATAATCTCGAAGGGTACTTACGCGAAAAGTGTCAATGAGTAGCTTCGGAATTGTTGGGTTACATTCCTCAAGCATATGTAGACACTATTTAATGAGCCAAAAAAAAAAATCAGAGTTTCACAAATATCTTCCAACAATTTGATTCCTAAATGAAGAAAATGATGCTTACGTGATTGGGATCCACGAGGTGTAAGGATGGAACTTATTGTACGTAATCTTATCTAGCTTGTATATGTACTCAAACCAGAGATACCCTATCTAGAGATCAGAATGGACGCATATCATCTCAGCATGCATCTAAAAGACTCAAACAAATTTGTTCAAAAGTGAGGGCAAAGGAAACAATATTACCGACAAGGAGCTCATCACAACAGCTGATTTAATAGCTATTCTTTTTTTCACTTCAGCCTCTTCCAGTTTCTCCATCCATCGCTCAACCTATGATAACAAAAATCAGAACTTAAACAAAGGTTTCTAGAAAAAATGACAATTCCACACCAGAAAATCAATAAGTTATTGGAAAGAGGACAAATTGGAATGCAAACGAACAAGTAATTAAATTTACCGTGGGGTGATAATAAGCATATATCATTCCAATTATCCAAATGTAGCGATCAAGACCTGAACGAAAATGCCACTCATGCAAGACAGGAAGATTTGGCTTTGCAGGATCAGTATAACCTTCAGTATTTAAGCACTAGTTAGATCTCGAAAAGTCAATAAGCATACAAATTTAAATCGAATAAGTAAAAAAAGATTTACCAAAAAGAAAATTGAATGGACTCCAGATCAGTTCAAATATCCCAGGAACTTCCCAAACCAGTATCACAGTTAAGAAACAAACACCAATTTTTAGGGCCATAGTCCATCCAATTTCATTATACTTGTGCATGATGCCAAGTGCACCATAAACCATGAGAGTGAAGAGAGTATGCATTGGGCAAATGTAATATAATGTATAACTATTGTTTAGGACAATGCAACAAAAGAACACCAAAAAATTTAGCCGCCACATCATCTGGTTGAGAAGAAACACAGTCAGAAAAGTCCAAGAGAAACAGAATAACAGACAAATATCGCATTTTAAGCACATCACACCTGAGCAAATCTCGCTAGGCTAAAATCTTTGCGGACATAATAATAGGAGAAGTTACCAAATCCAGTCATCCATACATATGCAGCAATAAAAACTCGAATAGCATTATAGATCTCAGTAGCAGCAAAATAGTGGTACATCAAAAACAACACCTGTCAAGTACAATTGAAAAATAGACTGAGAATCCAGGAAATAACTTAAGATTACTTACAACATCAATTTCAGAACTGCACAAAATACGTGCATCAAATGCAAAATTCAAAGCAAGTCATACAACTAGGTGGTCCATGGGTGTAGAATTATGTAGGTAACAAATACAATAATTAAACATACAAATGGGGCATCATCATAGAACTGTTAAGATAAATTATAATAATTTTTGGAGCAAACCTGCATCCAACCCTTCCATTCTTCAGTTTGATGCCTATTCAAATAAAGAATAGATTTTCCAGAGAACGGTGCTTTATCTTTGTGAATTGTAAATGAGGTAATAGATGCAACGATTATTAATAGAAAGTAGAGAAACAAGAATAAATCCCGATTGTAATCCTGCAACAAAAAATGACAAGGATTTAGTTGCTGAGGTAAGTAAAAGATGTAAGAAGTTAAAGTGAAGAAAATAAGGAGAGACTACATGCATATCAAGTTTCACAAATGTCCATGTAAGAAGGTAATCCACTCCACCCTCTCATATAATTCCCATTTCACTTCCCACACTCATCAAGACATAATTATTTAGTTGTTTACAATGTCCATGAAAGATGAATACAACCATGCAACATAGGCATGCTCATTATCATCAAGGCACAAACATAGATAAGTTTCATATTGTTTTTTAAGCAAAACTCTTATTGGAAATTCCAGGTACAGCCTAAAACAAAGTGCAGAGGTACAGCCTAATACAAAGTGCAGGAGTACCTTCTTAGATTCACCAAACAGATTTGTGCGGTCACAGACGTAGAAGTATGCCAGAAAGATACCAAATTCAGACCTGAAGATAATTTAACCGAATGAATCAAGCCTGCAATAAGAACCAGATCTAACCTTTGGAGTCTAAGGATAGAATCAATAAAAGGAAGATACAGACACTCACATGGCTCTCAATGTCAACCGATTGTCAAGCAAGAAAGTCTCATCCATTAGAAGAAACCTGGGCATATTAGACGACAGCTCATCAGTTTCCATCAAAATATAATACATATATACAACCTTATGTGGAAAAACACTTTCATTAAGCAGAAAGTCAGAACCAAACCTTGAAACATGATGCGTGAGTGTTTCAATTCGAGCTCTTGAAGACATCGGCTGCATGCTCCCACCTTCCAGCAAAACAGCCTTCTCATCTTCCTTAATTGCATCATTTCTAATCTCAACCAAATTAATCTCAGAATGCCTGCCAAAAGGAAAAATGCAGGAAAAAATTGTATTGAAAATAAACCAAAAAAGCATTAAACCTTGCAACTGCATCAATCAACAAGCCCCAATCCATGATTACAACGTTTACTTGCACACACATCATATATAAGTTACTCCATTCCAAAAACAGGAAAAAAAACTCAGAATATTAGCACGATTACTTTGGCATACAGAGGGAAATGTTTCTGAATTCAGCAACACGAATCACAATTACCTCCATGGAACAACCACCTGTGCATTAATCATACTTCCAGAAAAATATTTGTTTTGGGTGAAAAAAGTGTCAAAAGTTTCGCAAGAAAATAAGAACAGACATATTTTTTTTCTTTTAGTTGATTTAGGCTTCGAAACACTATCCAAGGAAGCAATAACTATAATCAAAAAATTCTTTCTAAAATAAATTTGTAGCTTAGTATAATGACAATAGAGGATTTACACTTAATTGAACTTTACACAAAGACTTCGTTCGGCATAGACAGATAGATTTTGTTGCTCATATCAAAAACTTCCATAAAAATACTAGTAATACTTCTGGCAGAAATATTGTCTATTGACACACGTGTTGACACTGGTCACTGATAGGATGTGTATTTTACAAGCTTGAATTATTCAACTATCCAAGAGCTGTTGATAGCACAGCTGATCAGGTTCAAAAAAAATACTCTCTGAGATTGCTCCTACTTTACCATCTTAAAACACTAACAAAACAAGCATCCAACACATCTTCAACCAGAGAAACGCAAAGCAAAAACAAATGCACATTAGGAGTCACCCAATCAAATGAAAGGCTATTAACTTCATTTAATTGTCAGAGAAAGGTTCCAGCATCTACATCTATTCCCATATTTCCATAAGTAAAATCGAAACCAAGGAATCACACTCACTGTTTCGATATGGTGGACTTTTTTCTGTACTCCAAAAATTCAGAATATAGCCATGCCACAAGAACTGGAACAAGTCCAAGAAGAAATGCTACCTGCAAAAAGGTTTCGATAACAATAATCAATGAAGGAAACCAAAAGGGCATAAAAATAACAAGTTGTTAGGGGTATAAAAAGTAGAACTCGATATTACATGGCAATCATATTTTTTCGATTCTATTAAAATCAACGAAAGTTGAACTTATTATGTTCTATATACTTAAAATCAGGTGTAAGATAGTGCAAACCGGTCTCCAATTTCAAAAATAAACCTCCTCCCCTTAAGATTAAAAATGCAAAGTCAAGTATGAGGCTTATTGCATTTTAGCTATTGCTTAAAAAGCATCAGTTGCCAACTTTTAGTACAAAGTATGGATGTTAGCGTAAACTGTAAAATATTCTTTTATTGAATTTTTAGAAAGGTCAAGAATTAATGCAACACCATCAACAAAATATTCCAATTATTATTGATAAATTCATTTTATAATTTATACAATCTCTTATGCACCACATGAATAATGTAAATACTCATTGAGATCACAATCTCAAACCTGCACAACATAATAAATTCACATCAAAATAGTAGGATACAAAAATGTATCATACGTAATTTATTTCTTTTTCTAATCATTCGTCTCGACCTCTCTTTTTATGGACATCCCATGTATTTTGTCACATGTTTTTTTGACTCAAAACAAATTTTTCAATAACACTGAGATAAAAGACCTATCCACAAATTCCGTAGTTGTTGTTCGGTGATGACATCAGGTGGGCGTAACTAGAGATGGAGTCAATACTAAGAGATGTGGACGCATACATTAGAAGAAAAAAAAGGGTTTAAACAAGTCCAAGTAAAACAAAAAATATGGAATGGCGTTTATTGAGTATAGAGGAACTGTAAAATTAAAAAACAATTGGACAAAAGTACAACGGAAAAGCAAGGTCGCATCATATCAAATTTGTCTTGTTGTAAAGGTTTGCAATTCTAACATTTTAATACTATCCCCCATCATAATAATGTAAAAAACTGTGTTTAAGGTCGGTTCAAAGGATATCTTCCCGTTTCAGACAATAGTTTGTGGTACAACTGTTTTGTGTATTGTATTATCGTGACTGTTACCGCATTTTTGCATTATGTGACCGAGTAAGTGTTCCAAGTACTGTAGATAATTTTTTACAAGTACAGAGATAAATCTCAAGATGTCAAGCGTAAACTTCAAGCTCGAATAAAGAGTTGCATCCAGAAATGATGTGAAGAGGTTCACCATGCAAAATATGGGTCGCATCACTGCATGGAAAGCGCTTTATATAGGTTTTTGAGGTAATCTTGACCCAAATACATGCAACGTCAACCGCAAAACAATCAGCATTGATTGCAAAAGTAGTTTCACGGATCCGAGATTTTTAACATTATCGAGATGTTTACTTAAACTCAAAAGAAAAATTCAACCAGACTGTCATAAGAGCAACATTACTATATGAGTTTTAAGAAGATATCATTATATAAAGTTTGGTGCCATAGGCTTATGTTAAGATGGATGAATCAACATGCCTTAAGTATAGATTTCAAACTAAAGACATTAAAAAGGGTCTTGAAGTCGTGAATATTAAAGAAAAGTTGATAAAAAAAATTCGCTTATGTTGGTTTTGGTCATGAGCAAGAAGATCAAATGGAAGTTGGAGATTTTGATGAGCTTCAAAGAGGAATAGGTGGTGAGCTAAAGATGACCTAGATAATACAAGTAAAGAATGACACGAAAAATATCAATTTGTATGAGCATACGACAATAGATAAGCATGAATGGAGGGAAAACTATGTAGATTGAAATGGATTTCCCGTATTGTAGAATTTATATTTTTGCTATCGAGATCTCTTAACTTAATTTGTTTTGTTTCATGTAGTTGACAAGATTTTATAAGTTGAAATTAAAGCTTTTGCTTTATTGGTATTGTTGTGATTAAAATACCATTACTACGAGGCATATTTGACTCAAATGTACAACATCAAAGAAGAAAACTATGTTTGAGGTAATATTTAAATGTACACATCTATTACTTAATATGAATTGTTGTAGCTTTTAGGAAAAGTAGTAAACAAGCATTTTACAGATATACAAATTTGTGATGGAGCACTTTATATCACAATTTCTTGACGAACAAATACTATTTATCAGAAAAAGGTCACATATCACAATTTTCATTATATTATAGGCTCCACCTAAGATTTTGTTGCTAACATTTTATTTTCTCCAAAATTGGGTATAAAAGGTCGTTAATTTATATTTTTTCATAACTCCTTAATGAATTTTATACTTTGAAGTTAAATGCATAGTATTTATCTATATCATGAACGTTATAGATAAATTCAAAGCTCCGTAGGTGAACATCAATCACATATTATTTCCTTGCAAATTTAAATTGAACATGTATGTAGGAAAACATTAAATAGGTGAATTGACAGATAACAAAGTTGCTCCTAAACCTAACTACTACAATGTTCTCACCACCAGATTTCAATGATTCAAACTAATTGTAGAGATTTGAACAGAGTTCACATCTCTGAATTACTAATTAAAAAAGGATTTGTTTTACCGGTTTACACTAATCAAAACTTGTCCACTGATCACAACTATTCAAAAAAAAATTCAAACTTCTTATTAAAAGTAATAACGGCGAATAAAGTAATCACATTGCAGCGATCAATTATAACTCAAGATAAAACATCAATCGATCATTATTCATAGAAATAAACGAAAGATCAAGAAGAAATTGCAGAGATGTACCTGGCCGGGAGTAGCAGGACTAGGAGGCACCATTGTTCAACACTTCTTCTCCAACAAAATCGGATTAAAAAAATTTAAAAAAAAAATTGAAGGCTGATTTTTCGAAAATTATTCAGTAGAGTGCATAAAGAAAGTGTAATGATAAGATTATTAAAGATCTACAATATTGTGGTGAGAATATTAGGGTAAGAAGATCCGACAAGATTTGGGGGAAATGGAGAGAGACAGACGTAGGAAAAAGTGTCGGTAGCGAGCATCAATGGCGCCGGAAGATGCAGAGTGTGAGAGAGTGTGGCACAGATTAAGTAAAATACGCGTAGACATATGACGGTGGAATAGGAATATAGGATTATGGGAATGGGACCGGGACTGGGAATGAAAGGAGATTCAAGTTTTCCAGTTGGCAGTTCAGTTGCGCACATCTCTTCCCCGCTAATTCTTCCTTTTTTTCCTTTAAATCGATGAAAATGAAATGTTAATTGTGTTTTATAATAATACTTACAAAAATCACATACGTGGTTCTGAGCATGATGTTTGATTGTATAGGGTCTTGAAAAATTAAAAGTCTTAATATTAAATTATTTTGTATATAAGGTGTTTAAGTTACAAAATTGTTAAAAAATATCATGATTTTAAAATTACACGGGGCCTTCACATCATTTGTTAATTTTTGCTCCGCCTTTGACAATCACAATGACATATATAATGGAGAAATATTACGATCAGTGGCAAATATACTAAAACGAATAAAGCATTTATTATGAAATATTTTATTTTGAGTAGTAAATCTACCATTCTTTAAAAGTTTATTCATATATTTTCTTTTATTTTTTTTTAATTTTAATCATATTTACACAATACTATTTCATTATAGACAAATATAATTTGTTTGATAATATGTTTCCAACATTAGCATGTTCGGAGTTTTGAGAGTTTTTTGAATAAATGGATCAAACTCTGAGAGATGGAGGGACTATAGTGAAAATGGACTACATATGACATCCAAGTATGTTTATTCTGAAACTGATTGTGTCCAACTATGTTGCTTCCTGCCATCGCTGACTACTACTTCACAATTTATTAGATTTACTATTTTTGATATAATTTTTAGTTGGTTTCTCGGTCCATTTTCCCTCCTACACTTTAAAATGTTTGGTATTTGGGGTGCCTTGATTTCATAAGGACCTTATACCATTTGGGTCATATGGTAACAATAATTGTATTATACGGAGTGTTTTGAAGAAAAGATGAAAAATAACCTGAGCAATTTTTCAGTAGGTAAAGCCGAGTTAGCTTTTCTGATGGCCAAATATCAATTTGTTATTTCTATTTTTCTTTCCCTATTTTTTGCTAGGATCATTTTGTATGTAATTGGGCCTTTGCGTTATAAATAGACCCAAAATACATTAGTCTAAGAATGTTCTTGATTCCTATTGTCCATCTCTAGCAATAATCCTACCCTAATCTCTCAACCTAATCTCTCTTCTTCCTAGTTGTTCATTAAACATTATTGTAAACATTGAAGTTTCTTGGAAGCTTGTGATTGAATATTAATATATCAAGGCTAGATAGTGGATATAGCCTACCTTGAATGAACCGGTCTAATTACTTTGTGTTGTTAATTGTTGTTTAATTTTTCATATTTATATTGAATTAAGATATAGGGTTTCAAATTAAATTTTCCAAATTCAATTTCAAGACTCTAATCATAAACTATAGGTGGTTTTAACGGTTAAATCCTTCAATTGGCATCAGAGAAAATGGTTCTCGGTATATATTTAAGTTATTTGGATCTAATGTGGCTTCAATGAAGTTGAATATTGAGAAATTTGATAGATTTCACACACTGGCTTGTGGGAAGGCGAGTTGAATGCTCTTCTTACTCAATATTTAGTGCAGAAGACTTAGGATGACGTTGCAAAGATGCTAGCTAGAATTTTAGTTAAAAGGTGAATGAAATCGATTCAAAAGCTCTTAGTGCCATGCAATTGTATCTCTCCATTGAAGTGCTTAGAAAAGTTGTGAAGGTGACTAGTACAAAGGGCACAAGGGGATAACTTGAATCTTTATACATGGTTAAATGTGTGATCAATAGGTTAATCTTAAAGAACGGACTCTATGATCTTAGATTAGAAGAATGTAATTTTCTCAAGATTCATTTGGATGAATACTATTATTACGGACTTACATAATATTGATGTTGTTTTTGATGATGAAAACTTAGCTATTTTCTTTTTTACAATTTGTGTTTTTAACCATCCTCTTACAAGAATTCTCGTGAAACTTTACTTTAGGAGGAATCGTAGTAGTGATGGTGTAGAAAATACTTTGATTCAAAGACACCTAATTGAGAAACAATTGACTCATAGCTCTAATGACGCAAAGAATAGAAATAGATTTAAGTCTAAGACTTCAAACAAGAGTAAAACATGTCACTATTGTCAGTTGAAAATGTACATTAAGAAAGATTGTTGAAAGTGGAAGAAGATGCATAAAGAAAATGGAGTTAAAGATTCTACATTCAAAGAAGCAATCTATGTTAATGAAAGTGATGATATTGGTGCTTCGGTGTCAACACATGGGTACAAAGGTGGTGATGAGTGAATTCTTAATTTCGATTGTTCTCTTCACATGACTTTTAATAAAGATTTATTTTCTATCTATAAGGTGGATGGTGGAAATGTAACCTTGGGTAATGTTGATACTTGTAAGGTTGTTGGCATTAGTAATTACAAGATGCATGATGGTGTTGTAAGAACTTTATGTGATGTGAGATATGTCCAAAAGTTGAAAAAGAACCTCATATCTTTGGGTACTTTGAATATTAATGGGTTTAGATGAAATGTGAAGTCATGAAGATCGCAAAAAGCTTATTGATTCTTATGAGAAATGTCATGGTTAGTAAATTATAAGTGTTACAAGGTTTCCTGGTTACCAAATTGGTTATGTTTCTCCTATACAATGATGGATTAGGATACCAAACTTTAGCATTTAAGACTTGGTCATATTTCTGCCTATACAATGATGGATTAGAATACCAAACCTTACCATTTAAGACTTGGTCATATGAGTGAGCATGAGATAAAAGAGTTAAGTAAACAAAGAGCAATTTGTGGGAAGAAAACATCATATATTATATATATTAATAAAAGTGTTGGAAAATGACAAATGTCATTGTTCAAGTGATTTGACAAATGAAATTATATTATAATGGACATAGTTAATTACATGACAACCTTACTTGATTTAGAATCTGATTTTTTGAAAAACATCATAGTTAAATTAGGTAAAGTTTAAATATGATTTATTATAGCATATTTATATACCAACCTAAAATTTGATATGTTTAATTAAATGAAAGAATGATATATTCAACAAATAAATTTTAAAAAAAAACATTAATAATTTATTTTTGATTTTAAAAAAATCATATATTCAACAAATTTAATCACGATAATGGAGTGTAATGTTTCATGCTAACAAACTCAAGTTTCTATACTACTTATATTTATATTACTAATAAATTTAATCACAATGAAGTATAACGTTGCCAGCCCTCCATGAAATTAAATTGAAATCAAAAGCTAGACTCGCCTTTTTAAATGAAATGAAAATAACGTCCTCCATACCAAAAATTAATAAAACTATACTCCATAGTCCAATGTTCATATGATAATCTTCCATTTTCGACTCTACAAGTATTAATCTATTTGGAATATCTAAAGCCAAAGCTATCCATGTCAATTGTCATTGTGGGTTCTGCTTTCTTTAACTCTTCTTTCCAACACTAACTTGTTCATTATTTGATTAATTTACATTAATATACATAAATAAAATTACAATGGAGAATCGAGTCTTATCTTAGTTGTACTAAGTACTGCCTTTCCTAGATAAGATCCTAGGATCGAATCTCAGCTAACCCTCCCCTTTTCTCAGCCAAAGTTGTAATAAAGAAGAGGAATTAGCAATTTATGTCATCAAATCTGGAATCTGAAGTTTGAGTAAAGCAAAGATCATTGTACATCTCTCAAAAGAACCTCATATGAATCCTACCAAGAATAGACAAAACTGACTACTCCATTTTTTTCACTAGCAACCTGGTCAAAGAGGATAAGCATATGTACTCCCAACGCTAAAACGTCACTATACAGTATACATGATGAACATAAGTCGATTCATCACTGAGATGCTCCAATCCTCCCCGAAGCTATGGAACATGTAACTTATGATCATGACACAACCTATGTACATCTCAAAAACAAACAGGTCCCACATTTTGATATTATTAATCAAATCTTTACACAGACTTCAGCAGCGGAAGAATAACACGACGCACCAAAGTCTGGACTGAATCCCTGTACTCAGCCTACAACTCTACTTTCCCGTTCTTCTGTACCAATTGATTGTTCCACTAATCTGCCAAGAAACAAATAATTCATGAATTAGTACAAAAGACGGCTCAGAACAATTGGGGCAATCTTGCTGAACTTGACAGTACCTGGGTGATTTAGAACCGGGTTTATTAACATAGCTTGCAGATGAAATCAGATCGTGCTGAATGGAAATTATGCTGTATGGAACTGCAGTTGGGATAGGATATCCTTGGATACTTGCAACAGGGCTAGTCCTAGATGATATCCCTGCAACATGACATAAATCATATGATCTTTGATTCTTAGAAATTACCCTCTCAATTTTTAGCTTGGCAGACTCTAAAATTTATTTACCAAAAGTTTCTTCATCTTGTAGTGTATTTACATTTCACAACAAATGACAAGTTATAAACTCCATTGCTTAATCGCTTATATACTAACCTAGTCTCAAATTTGTAATTTATGTTCTGTTAATGAGCCAATTTAGAAGCCGCCTATTCTTACAAAAAGATTATGCAACACAAGTAATTTACAGATTCATTTAACATGATGAAAATCCCCATATTGGGTTTACAGAGAATTATGTCAAAAATTTATAGATGTAGAAGGGCAGAACTTTGACAAACAAAGGAATCATAACCAGAGCATGGACTAGACTTTAAAGAGGGTCACCAAGGTGACAAATTTGTACTCTATACATCTTCCCCACATAAATTTGGCGGATAACTGCAAAGAGGATGAGATGAATGTGCAGTGAAGACAAGATGCGAATTAAGTGAGCACCAAGAGGAGACTAACACTGTTTGGATTGGGGAATTGGAGGGAAAGGAAGGGAAGAGACTTGAAGGAATATGTTTTCCTTTATTAAGGAATTAAATCACTCAATTTTGTTAATAATCATATCTCTGAAAAAGTGAACTGTTTTGAAAGGAAAATAGTATTTCTATCCCTTCTCCTTCCCCCTTCTCTTCACTTCTAAATAAACAAGGGGGACTCTATTAATATTCTCTTCTCTTCTTTTGCCTTCCCTCCCTTATCCTTCGCTTCTAAAGGGGGTGTTAGGTATCATTAATTTGGAAATGGGCAATAAAATTAATTTTTTTGGTTGTACTTGTTTAAGTAACAATTTTCGTCTGTTGAAGATAACGAATACCGCCGATCTGTTACCTCACACCACTAATGGATAACGAGTACCTTTTGCTTAAAAGAAACCAAACAAGACTTAATGATAAGGTTATTGTTAGCATTTCATCTTCTTATCTGTATGCATTCCTTTTCCAAACAGCCTCTTAAATCTTTAACCAAAAATGATGCAAAACGTAACTCAATAATGACGAATAAAGACTAAAACATCTCAGGAAGTATGAGACTGTCCACTCATTGCAGTTCATTTGCAAATTAAAATAAACGTCACTCGCTTAGATCTATGAGGATGAAATCAAACATACGCTACATGAATAATACAGGAAATTTTAAGTAACAGAACATAAGTAACTAAAATTAGGACTACCTTGAAGTAGCAGAACTAGGCAGAACAAAACAGTGAGCAAAGTTGCAAATAACTGATTTTTTGAAGAAGAAACCTTAGCTTCTTTCGCCTTCTTCAAAGCTTTCATACGCTCAACTCTAGCACGCTTCAACTTAGCAAGTTCATGAAGTTCTCTTATCAACTTTTGATCAGCTGAATCCAATGACAAACCTCTAGGCGGGCGAGGGTGTTTTGGGGGTTTCTTAGCACTCATTGCCCTCGGCCTCTCCTTAACTACCTTCTTCGCAGGTACTTCAACTTCCACTACCTTCTTCTCTAATACCATCAATTTCACATCCTTTAAATCATCCCCACAAGTCATAGCCACCGACGAAGTTACCCTCCCCTCAAACTTAATCCCCTCATCACTACGACTCTCAGTGCATAATTGCTTCATTCTATAATTTCCAATTTCTTCACCCCCACTTAATTCTAGGTTATTACAACATCCACCCATTTCAAGATCAGTTTCAAATAACCCATTTTTTATAGTACTATCATTCTCCATTGCAACACCACCAATAACTAATCTAACCCTAATCTCAGAACAACACTCAATTCACTTATGAGCAATTTCTCAGTATTGACAAAAAAACCCACAATTGTTTTACAATTTACTACACAAGATTCACCCTTAATTTGACTTATCACCAGTCATAATATCATCATTATTGGAGCATAACCCTGCAATTCAAGTTAAAACATTCAAGATATGCCCACTTAGAGAATTGCAGGAAATTTTCAAGTGCTAAAAATAAAAAGATTGACATCAAGCAATTAATATTAATAACCCCTAAATTTGCTCAGATTCCAACATCAATTCAGCTAAAAGCCAGCTATTTTAATGTAACAAACAACATCATATAATCAATTAATAATATTTAAATCAAGAATAAAATACCTTCAATGGGAAGCAAAGAAACTGCAGATCCGAAGCTGACAATTTCGGCAAAAAAAGAGGGTACTAATAAGTTTACTAACAAAATTTAAAAGGTAATTTACTAGTACTTGTAATACTGTGGAAGAAAAACAAGATGAAGAAGCATCTACATTCTAATTTCTACAGTAACTTCTTCTATTGTGTGATGCTTTTCTAAAATGGAAAGATATTATAATGATGATGGAGAATTGATATTATTGACAGCAGTTGTATATCATACGTAATTTATTTCTTTTCGTAATCATTCGTCTCCTCCCATGTAATTTGTCACATGTTTTTTTTTTTTTGACTCTAACAACTTTTTCAATGACACCAAGATAACAAGACCTATCCAACAAGTTCCACAGTTGTTGTTCGGTGAGGACATTAGCTGGGCGAAACTAGAGATGGAGTCAATTCTAAGAAATGTGGAAGCAGAAATTAGAAGAAGAAGGGCGTTTATTGACAATAGAGGAGTTACATTAAAAACGATTGACCTCTCCAAAGTATAGAGCAAAAACAAGGTCAAATCATATCAATTTTGTTGACTTGTAAAGGTTTTCACATCTAACATTTTAATACTACCCCTTATCGTAACAATGTAAAAAAATTGTGTTTAAGATCGGCTCAAGAGATATCTTATGGTTTCAAACAATAGTTTGTGGTACAATTGTATTGAATTATCATGATTGTTACCGCATTTTTGCATTATCTACCCAAGTAAATGATAAAGCTCAAGATGTCAAGCATAAAATTCAAGCTCGAATGGAGAGTTGCATTTAGAAAATGATGTGAAGAGGTTCACCATGCAAAATATGGCTCGCATCACTGTATGGAAAACGCTTTATATAGGTTTTTGACGTTATCTTAACCCAAATACATGCAACGTCAATCGCAAAACAATCAGCATCGATTGCAAAAGTAGTTTCATGGATTCGAGATTTTACATAATGTCGATATGTTTAACAAAAGTCAAATGGAAAATTCCACCAGAATATCATAAGAGCAACATTATTATATGAGTTTTAAGATGATATCATTAATCATTATATAAAGATAAATAATTTGTGAATTACGGTCTTAAAGTTAGCAAATTTGCGAATTACAGCCTCAATGTTTTTTTTTTTGCAAATTACAACCACCAAAGTATCATAGTTTATAGGTTCAAGCCAAAAACACAGAACTCCGACCACTTAACCTAAAATTCTGACCACCAAAATGGTCAGAATTCAGTATTTTGGTCTGACCCTGCAAACTTTAATACTTTAGTGGCTATAATTCGCAGAGGTTGTAATTCGCAAAAGTGCTAAAACTTTAAAACTGTAATTCGCAAATTATTCTATAAAGATTCGTGCCATAGGCTTATGTCAAGAAGGATGAATCAACATGCCTAAAGTATAGATTTCAAACTAAAGACATAAAAAAGGGTCTTGAAGTCGCGCACGCGCGAATATAAAAGAAAAAATGAGAAAAAATAGTTTGTGTTGGTTTTGGTTATATGCAAGAAGATCAAGTGGAAGTTTGAGATTTTGATGAGCTTCAAAGAGGAAGAGATGAGCAAAAGATGACTTGGATAATACAAGTGAAGAATGACACGAAGAATATGAATGTGTATGAGCATATGACAATAGATAAGATCATAAGAATGAATGGAGAAGGGAAAACTATGTTGATTGAAATGGATTTCCCGTATTGTAGAATTGATATTTTTGTTATCGAGAGCTCTTAATTTGTTTTGTTTCATGTAGTTGACAAGACCTTATATGTTGAAATTAAGGCTTTTGCATTACTGGTATTGTTGTGATTAAAATACCATTACTACTAGGCATATTTGACTCAAATGTACAACATCAAAGAAGAAAATAATGTTCAAGGTAATAATTTAAATGTACACATCTAATACTAATATGAATTGTTGTAGCTTTTAGGAAAAGTAGCAAACACGGATTTTAAAGATATATGATGGAGCACTTTATGTCACAATTTCTTTACGAACAAATACTATTTAACAGAATAAGGTCACATATCACAATTTTCATTAAATTATAGGCTCCACCTAAGATTTTGTTGCTAAAATTTGATCTTCTCCAAACTTGGGTATAAAAGGTCGTTAATTTATATTTTTTCATATCTCCTTAATATACTTTGAAGTAAAATGCATGGTATTTATCTATCTCATGAACATTATAGGTAAATTCAAAGCTCTGTAGGTGAACATCAATCACATATTATTTCCTTATGTTAAATTAGGCTAGGGTTATTGTGAATGCTAACATAGTAATGGGAAAATACGAGATGCACACATTTATAAGCTAAGGAGATACTATCCCAAAACTATATGGCAATGGGAATAAGAGCTGCAATAGCTTAGCTTACAAAGTGTGCACACCATCTTTAATTTGTCCATGCTGGGAAAACATTAAATCGGTGAATAACAGATAACAAAGTTGCTCCAAATCCTAACTACTACAATGTTCTCAGCACAAGATTTTCACTGATTCAAACTAATTGTAGATATTTGAACTGAATTCACATCTCTGAATTACTAATTAAAAAAGAATTTGTTTTACAGGATTACAATAATCAAAACTTGTCCACTGATCACAACTATTCAATAAAAATTCACACTTATTATTTAAAGTAATAACGTCGAATAATGTAATCACATTGCAGCGATCAATTCTAATTCAAGATAAAACCTCAATCGATCATTATTCATAGATAATAAACAAAAGATCAAGAAGAGATTGCAGAGATGTACCTGGCCAGGAGTAGCAGGACTAGAAGACACCATTGTTCACCACTTTTTCTCCAACAAAATTGGAAAAAAAAATAGGATGATTTGTTGAAAATTATTTAGTAGTGTGCATAAAGAAAGAGTAATGATATGATTAATAGAGATCTACAATATTTTGGTGAGAATGTTAGGGTTAGAACATCCGACGAGAATTGGGGGAAACGGAGAGACAGAGAGAGAGAAAAAAAAAACGTAGAAAAAGTGTCGGTAGTGAGCAGATGACGGTGGAATAGGATTATCGGTATGAAAGGAGTTTTAATTTTCCAGTTGGCAGTTCACTAGCACACATCTCTTCCCCGCTAATTTTTCCTTGAATTTTCCTTTTTCCGTTTCGAAATATTTACAATTAACGTTAAAATATTTAGTAGAGAAATAGACATATTTGTTAAATATAATGGAATGAATTAAGTATTTATTATACTATATTTTATTTTAAGTAATGTTTTTACTATTTTTTTATTCATATATTTTTTTAAGAAAAAATTTCAATTACATTTATAGGGTCAGGCCAAAACATAGAATTCTGACCATTTTGGTGGTCGGAATTTAAAGTTAAGTGGTTTGAGTTTTTTATGTTTTTGGCCTAAACTTGTATACTTTAATACTTTGTTGACTGTAATTCACAAAAAATAAATATTAAAACTATAATTCGTAAAAGTGTTTAACTTTAAGGCTGTAATTCGCAATATTCTATTTTAAACAAAGAATTATAATATTTTTAGGTACATCTACCGGATCAATTTAGGTTGACCAAATATATTATATTGCTTTAAATATTTAGGTTCATTTGATTGTATTACATTCAATTTCACGAGTACTAGTCGCTTATTATTGGTCTCAAGTCTAGATAAAAGGAGGATAGTGAATAGTGGAATAGTGACAATCCGCTAAGCAAAGCTTAGTCGTATCCTATGATTATGAACCGTAAATTAATTCTCATGGGTAATGAGGAGACAACCAAAAACTAATGACATAGGTCGACAATGAATGTAATTCATCTCTTGAGACATATGATGGAGTACTATAGCGCTAAAAAAAAGACTTGTACATGATTTTTATTGACTTGAAAAAATCATATGACAAGGTATCAAGAGAAATACGTTAGTGGCCAATGACAAAGAAGAGTATTCCATAGAAAAATATTAATGTAGTGCAAGATATATATCGAGAAGTAAAGACGAATGTTATGACATGTGGAAGGTTACCAGAGTGTTTTTCAATCACAGTTGTCTTTCATTAAGACTCGGCCCTAAGCCCTTTTCTTTCGCAGTGGTCCTATATGAGATAACTCAATTGATACAAGAAGATGTGTCTTGGTACATGTTGTTTGCCGATGACATTATTTTAGTTGATGAGATCAAAGAGTGGGTAAATGTTAAGTTAAAACGATATATATGTGTCTTGGTAAATGCTAACTTTAACATAAATGAGTTAACAAAGACACTATAAGACAAATCTAAGAAGTAAGTCAATTAATTGAGTCTTAAATTATAATCTGTAGGTCACAAATTTGAGTCGCCTTAAGTCATTGGTCATTGACTTTAAGATCCTTGAAAATAATTGGTGTACACAAGCCGACCCAAATACCCAGGATATCAAACAAAAAAATGCATTATCAAGCTAGAAAAAAAAAATAAGTTACTCCAAATGGATGCTTTAAATATATTATATCGAATTTAGGATATCCAAAAAGTGTGACCATTGGATTAAACTTGAGCCAGAACCATCTTTATATTCTAGTATTGTATTCCTCTTACAAATCGCATGACTGTATCACTATCCTATCCTATAATTTAATATTAATTAATTTTGTTTTTTTAGTACTTGTAATTTTAGATTATGTTCATTGGTCAGTCAAAAATAAGAGCCCCTTATCAGTAAATACTAAATACTCTGGTGATATCGCCCGTAACTTAGACTCCTATAGTGCTATTTCACAACAATCTAATTAGAGCATTTGTAATGGTGATTCAATATTGGGTCACATGACCCAACAAAAAGGAAAAACCTTATTATGGTAATCTAATTTAAGATGGGTCATAGAAAAGGTTGGATGATTGTGTCTTTGGATGACCCGTTCAATAGAACGGTCATCTGAATTTTTTTCAAATCATTTGCCACGTGTCAGTCCATGATTGGCCCGCAAAAAGGAAAATGCATCAGCTTTCCCAGTCAATCCTGCTGCACGCCACTTGTCCTGTTTTGATTGGCTATGAAAAAATAGTCATTTTTTCCCTTTATAAAATAATTTTAAAAAAAAAATTATACCAACGGTCATATTTTTTCGAGATCTATAAAATGAGACCCATATTGAATATTTTGACATAATTTTTTTTACATATTTTGTTCTTAAATATTAAAAAATATTTATTAAAAATTATATTTATATTTATATTTATTAAAAAATATTATTTTTATTAAAAGAATAATTTTTTTTAATTATAAAATAGTAGATGTATTTTAATCAAATAAAAAATTATATTATCTTTGTACATAAAAATATTATTATAAAAAAATAAAAATAAATGTTAGATAAATTAAGGGAGAGAAATTATGGTGGGGTAGAAAAAAAGTAAGAAAGAGAGGATGATGACCTTTTAAAAGAGGTCATTGTTAATAAAATTAGGTTGAAAGATGAAATTTTAGGAGAGAGAAAAATTATGAAATAGTTTGATGACCTTTTTTTTGGGTCATGAGTAAGGAATAAGGATGGCCTTAGAGTTCACTGTTCACTACAATTTTTTCGGATCCTCTTGTATGAGTCCATCTTACTGTAAGAGTAAGACTATCAAAAAAATATTTTTTAAAAAAATCTGAATGCGCACTTGATAGGAAGTAATTTTTTTAAATAGTTTGAACTGACCCAATTAAAGTAGTCTTACGGTGAAAAGACCTCAATAAAGAATTGTTGAATTATATCATGTCCACTTGTATTTGTATTATGGGTATTCTTATTTATCATCATGTCCACTCGGGTAAGTTTGGCCCCTTTTGGTACGAACAACCATAGTATCTAACTCGGCCCGTTATCATTTCTCCATTTGACGTACACCAATCAACATATGTCATCATTATCATACTCAATATCTGTCAAGAAGCAAAAAAAAAATAATCATTAGTGCAAAATTATTTGGTAAATACTCCTATCATTTAGATTTACTAAAAAATTATATAATTTAAAAGGTACACTTTGAAAAAAACAATTGAGTTTTTTTATACAAAATACAATAATAGAAATATAATATAAAAGGGTGAGATCAGAGTAACAATTTTATTACATTATTCACAAACACCAAAAACGTAGGAAAAGATCTATTTGTTCTAAATTGGTACTCAAATGTTGACATTTTGTTTCGTACCCCACCAGAAGCTGCACGCACTACACGTGCTTTTTAGCATCCTACAGCTACTACTCCTCATCATTTCCATTTGCCAAATATTATCCAAAGCAATTGGTCAGGCTCAGGCGTCAATTTTTTATTAAGAAAATGTCATTAACCAAATGCCCAATTCATTTTATGCCAATTGCGATAATAAATTTCTGATGATTTAAAATATTCCCTAAAAAAAGAACTTAACAAAAATACAAAAGTATTAACTAAAATATTTGGTCATCTCAAAATGGGTTGTTCAGTATATTGACTCAAGCCCAACACATTCTACGATTGGATTTTTACCCCATCTTGTATGAGATCTTCTAATCATAAGACGGATTTATATAATTAATCAATTTTCTAATTGAAACCATCTCATTTAAGAATTTGTGTTATAGTATTGCATTGCAAATAGAAATCCAAAATGGATATAAAAAATGGCGAAAGAAGTAGCCCAAAAACCACCATTGGAGAGCAAGACAATTAAGCAAAAACAACATTCGATAACTAAAACAGACAATTACCATAAAAGGCCTAACTTACACCTCTAATACTGAAGAAAACACCTAAACTACGAAAACTAAAATAGAGTTCATAACATGTATCTGAAACTGCAACAATTCTTTTCTACTCATGCTATGCACTTTCTCTTCCTGTTTCCCAATATAGTGCAACATGAAGATGATACTCCTACTAAATAAGGCTAAAAGGGCACCATAAGGATCATATTACTAGTATAAAGAGATAGGGATTGACTTACATGCCGATGGGTCTCCATCGGCATTTTTAAGAAGGCGGTAGTGGTCAATACCGCAACCACCACCCCTTGACGGTTACCGCTTTGATGGTCTCTCATCATCATCATCATCTCCTCCGTCATCATCTACGGAATCATCATCACCTGACCTTTTGCGCTTTGACGGGGCCTCAACTTTCCCACCATCTTCGTCATCGTCATCATCCTCATCTTCATCGGTATCTTCATCCTCACCGTTCTCATCAGGCTCAAAGTCAGAGGCATCCAACTCATCCTCGGCAGGAGCAATAGGGCGGACAAGATACTCAGTGTTGGGCTCCTACACAATCAGATCCAGGGATCCGTCAAAAGTCAAGATCCACACAAAGACAAGCAGCATATTCGATAAGTGTTTAAACTACAATCGTAAACCCACCGCCCACCGGTACTAAGACTAGTTTCTGGTTAATTTTCTGACCGTTACTCCAGCCATTGTTGTTAAACTACAATGATTTAACATAGCCCAAAGTGACAGCATAATAAACCAATTCTACTAATCAACTACAGCACACTGCTCTCTCTGACCCGTGAGTTAATGGCCAGATAATTGCGAGCTATTTTAGGTTAATATAGCCGATGAGACCAGTGTTGCATGATTCGTTAATCGTTTCGCGAATTGAAACAAACAAATTATAGTCAGTTTTAGGCATTTGAACCATTTTGCGCAAATCGCAAATTCAAAAGGCGAACATATGAGCAAATTATGTTTCATTGAATGAGACAAATAGATTAACTAGGGAAT
The DNA here is from genome assembly GCF_026212465.1 of Amaranthus tricolor. Classification (NCBI taxonomy): domain Eukaryota; kingdom Viridiplantae; phylum Streptophyta; class Magnoliopsida; order Caryophyllales; family Amaranthaceae; genus Amaranthus; species Amaranthus tricolor. The sequence continues at coordinate 8,708,934 of NC_080056.1, forward strand.
AATATCCAAGAATATTCTGTTACACCCTACTTTGATAATCAATAAACAAATAAAAAGATCACATCCAAGGAGATTACTTCAATTTACCAAAAGATGATCAAAAACAAAAATCACTCCAAAAAGTGTACCTCTAGCATGTTTGTGAATTGTGAAGCTTACCAGACCTCATAGTCAATACAAAAATGCTACACAGCATAAAATCTATGCTCGGGCCTGCATGGCCCGATTATTCGATTAAAAATCTAATAATATTGAATTATCAACAATCAAGTTAGTTAACTAGATGAGTGTTCGACAAACCTTATACAATATATCATGATTGTTAGATTTTACTGCTCCAATCGAGATCTGATCTTATTATTAAACACTCTCCATCAACACCGACAATAACAGCTCAACACGTTTTCTAACAAACTCAAGTAAATCATACCAAAATTTAAATCAAAGTCATTATCTTAAAAAGACACCCAAATTAAACACAGCCCCAAATTTTAATTTATTAACAATTAAATTTTTTTAAAAAAAAAAACCAGTCCTTCAATTATCCAATGAGTTACCGGCAAAAATTCATGAAATCAGAACATATTAACATCAAAGGTTACCATGAAAGATAAATTCCTTTATCCCTAAAATATGGAAAATATATATATATACATATATATATATATATATATATATATATATATATATATATATATATAACTTTTTACCTCTCAAAGCTGTCACGCACAATCTCACCCCAAAAAATATCCGAAAACGAATAAAACAATTTTAGATCCAAAAAACATTTCTTACATGCTCACATATATAATAATTCTTCAGAGAAACGATCAAATCTTTATAAACCCTAAACTGTACAAATAACCAGAAAACAAGACGACTCCATTTGATAACCACCAAACTATAAATTGACCAAAATACCCTCAACGTGGAACATATAAAAGTCTAGATCTACACTACTGAAGAATAGATCCAACAATTTTAACTGTGCATGTCAACCAACAAAATATGTTCAATCAACAAATAACTTTAGATTCATTCAAAAATACTGTAAAAATAACAAAAAAAAGATGAATCATGTTAAACAAGTTTTAAAGAATATCAAAGATAGATCGAACGAAAAATATATCGAAATTAGGTCAAAACTTACAGATCTGTATATTTCAACAATGAAAACGGTTTTATATAGTTGAATTTAACAAATTTTACCTCGTCATCGTCTTCATCATCGTCGTCATCGTCATCATCGTCGTCTTCGTCATCATCGTCATCAGCGGCGTCATCCTCATCATCTTCACTCTGAACCGCAGGAGCATCAGAAGACTGTAGACCTTCCTGACCATCATCCTCATCCTCATCATCATCCTCATCCTCACCTTCGTCCTCGCCTTCGTCCTCAACATCATCCTCATCGTCATCCTCACCATTTTCAGCATCTTTTACCTCACCATCAACCTTTTCTTCCTCAATTTCCTCAAATTCCTCCTTATTTTTCCCGTTTTTCAACCCCATAACTTCTTTCTTCGCTGCCTCAATTTCTTTCTCTTTATCCATGATCATCTTCTTAGTTTTCTGAGATTTTCTAAAACTTCTTTGAATTTTTCGAATTAATTTTTTTTTTTTGAAGAAAAAATGTAAAGCAGGGGTTAAGGAAGGGAGAAAGAGAAAAACAGGGGAGCTGCTTCGTTCGTTTGTTCGAACCAGTAGGAACCCTTGAGTTCGAGTGATCTCAGCCGTTGGAGGTAAGGGGAGGAAGGATTGATGACGTGGTATGAGATCCAACGGTTGCGGATTGATTGTTCAGTATCTTTTGTGTTTTCTAAAACTCACGTGTATTGCGCGTGTGTGAAAATTTAGGGTTAAGTTATGTTTGATATTTTTGAGAGGAATCTGATTTTGTAGTGGTTTAGCTCTCGCGAATATTCCTCCAAAATATCATTGGCTTTCGCCATTTAGTTGAGCCTCCTTTTAGATAGAAAAGCTAATTGGATTTGGGCCTTGGTCTTTTTTTGGATAATTCAGTGCATTTGGTTCTTTTGGTCAATCACAAATTGTTGTGAAAAAAGATATTTTCGAGAAACGTATTAGATATGTGGGTTAAATAGCCAAATTAATACAAATTAAAGAGAAAATAAAAATATGGGTTTTTTATTTTAAGATCATCTCTTTAAAAGACAGTCTCTCACAAATGTGGTTGTTGGTCAATATGTCCGTTTTATAATATTTACACTATTTTGACTTGATATGAGCATTAAAAAAATGATCATTTGATAGAAAAATATCATTGTTATTCTCACATGATGACAAACGTGTGGTATTTAGTTTTTTGTTGTGGTTTTGCAAAACTAAACAAAAATTGTTTTTAAGAAAACGTTTTACCAAACCAATTTTAGTTTTTTTTTTTAAAAAAAAAAACAAAAATCTGGAAATAAAAACAAAACAAAACGATATCATAGTTGCTTAGTCATGTTGGTTACAAAATCTATTGCTTGAACTCTCATGCACCATCTTACAAAGTTACTCATATCTATTGTGACTTTCGCAGTACAAATTTACCCCATATTCTATCCAACATTAATGTATCAAACACATCTAATTATACATCTACTTTATTAGGAAAAAAGTTGCTCCTAGTCAGCTGTTCGCATCATCCATGCCAAAGATTTACCGAAAGTACTCTTTTAGATGAATTTCGATACAATCTCAATGTTCATATACTGTAACACCCTGAATTTTCGACCCTTTATACGAAACCAAAACTGCAAGGGAACGGAGAAAATTCGAGTGTTACATTAAAATATAAAATATAAAATAAATAATAAAAAGGAAAAGAGAAAGATGGCTCGTTTAATAATTAGAGTAGGAAATCCTCCAAACTAGATTGTGCGTAAATTTCGGCAACAGCTACCCTAAAGTTGGACGCACTAAATAAACAACGATCAATAAAACATAATAAAGAAGAGGCATCATCGGCCTTGTAACAAAAATATCACAACGGAATAATCATCGCCTAATCCTCAGTCGACATGCTAAGCATGGATCGAGGTTCCTATGTAAACGCTTGAGTTTGAAGAAAGAAAGGGAATGATAAACTATTTAAATCATACAAACCAAAAAACAACGCAGCGGAAATAACTTATACAAGGAGGACATGTACCTCAAACTTAAAATATAGACAACTTAATTAAAAAGAAACTACATGTAGACAATAAGATTATTTTATACTTCAAGATTCTCACTCATTTTCCCCCATATGCAATGCAAAGAAGCTCCATCAGCTGTAATGTCTATCTATGATAATTCCGCTGCTCAACGTAAGATTATAGACCATCATGTCATAGCAGGGCCATCAAAGACAAGTCGTCAACAATGAAAACAAACAGTACACATGAGTAATCGACGAACTTATAATAATTAGAATCATAGAATAAATGGATGAAATAATGACAGGGCACAACAATAAGGATTCTGCTCATCTATCTAAACACTTACTATTTATTCCACAGGTTCCTTTTTAGAACTTCTAATCCCTCGAAGAGTATTCAAGAGTAGCGGATCTTTTCTCTACTTGTGGCATAGTGACACGGCCAAGGGGCGGTATCGGCCATCCGGCGCCCAATGACAAAAGTATACTCGTACCCCCATACAGTGATCCCGTCAGATCTCACCTAGAGGACTATTAAATCAAGCGGATATAATCCAATTGAGTCACGCCAGCTAATCATAATCTAATGCTTTATTAAATGGGAATAGCTCTCCCGCTTTCTACTATTAATGAGTGCCCTAGGATAGCAAACCCACTCAGCAACTCAAACAAAATACGAAATTCACCTATAAAGAAGTCATTCTAACACTAAGTAAGGCATAATCCAATTCTTAAATAAATAAGGGAATGGTCCTCGCCTTCTACTAACACTCTTATTCTCTAAACTGTTCTAAGCTCAAGGATTCGATATCTCTTCATATAAAGTTTACTCACTAGTACCTTATAGTTTCGATACAATGCATTTCATCACAATAAAAATAATGTCTTACAGGAAATTGAGTATAAGGGTTAGTTACTGCATATACGTACCTGTAAGTGTCACTGCACAATCAAAAAGTCAGAAAAATCATCCAACTAATGTTCTGCCTTCCTCTTATGAAATGGGCACCTATATAAGTTCGGACTAAGAAGTCCCCTTAACTACTTTGTCATACCAACTAAATGCCAAAGTAACCTCTATCATCCATTCAAAATAAGTTTCCAATTGTCTTAAAAGGCGTTCATTCAATACAAGTCATAATCATTAACTTAACACAATATGAGTCTTTTCATCAATTTAAAAGTAAAAGTATCATGTGAATTATTCCTTTACATCAACTAAATTTGAGTTATATAGATTCGCGTTATCTAAAAAAAATTAAGTAATCACACCTAAGTCTTCCAATTTTAATATAATGATAAGGCAAAATCTTAGAGTTATCGAATCGTGATATCATTTGTTGCATTCTCCAAAGCTAGAAAGAACTATAATCAAACATCGCGACAAGCAACTTTAACAACTCTCAAAAATAAGTTGACACTATGCTCAGGGCTTAATAAAATTACGTATTAATATCTTCAATAACCTAACAAGAGTATTTGTAATCAAGAATAATCCAATAACAATAATTAACTATTCTTCCCAATTATCAACCAAAAACCACTTTCATAGTCAACTACAATCATAACCATTGCTAATTAGCACAACAATAATTAACCAACTAAGTCTTAAAACAACATGTAAGGTTATTTAATTAATCACCACACCACCAAAATATAACATAAGAGCGCACACCATTAAAAATTTCATGCCTAAGTTAAACCCTAATCAAGTCATGTTCAAAGACAATACTTTTAACTACTATCCATAATAGTATTCAATGAAAATAATACAAAAATCACCACTAAACTCATAAACTTAAAAAATTTTAATTGAAAAACAAAAGGAAATCAAATAAGAGAAAGGGAGATGGCTTACAAGGATAAGACTAGCAAAAGGGTGAAGAGGTAAGTGAAGGTTGTGGTAGTGGTAGCACAAGGCCAAAACCGGTTGGAAGGGAGCAAAAACCGGCTGCCTCAGCGGCTGCTAACTGGCGACACACAGCCTGGCTCAGCACAGCAAGTGGGAGGGGAAGACACCACTGTGTGGTGTGCTAGCGTCGCACGTGGAGGGGGGCAGCAAACTGCTAGCGGCGGTCTTGGAGGCACAAAGTAGTGAGGGAGGAGGAGAAAGGAGAGAAGGAAGAAGGGAGGGAGAGGCGTGAGACTTCAGTGAGAAAATGAGTGCTGTGGTCTAAATAAAAACCCTGACTGATCTTTTATGGAATGATTTGCTTAAGTAGTATTGGAAAATAAAAAAATTTCAAGTTAGAGTTTATTAATATTTATTTTTCAAATTAGTTTTTATTAAGAAAAAAATTAATTAACTCTATTTGATTGTGGTTTGGAAAGTTTCAAACCTATTAAATTTCTCCCAAACAAAACTAAACCAAAATTAAATTAATTTCAATTCTAACAACAATTCTATTTATTTTCTCAAATCCTTAAACTAAACATCAGTAAAGACTGACGATGGAGTACTTGTAGAGACTGATGACAACCACCATCCACGCCAACTGCCGATTTTCCACCACAGTCGCCACCTATACCAATCACCGTAGTCTAAATCCACTGCTCTAATTGAGATTTTTTTTTACCAATGTGTAATTTAGGTAATTTTCAGATTTTCATCTCTATTTTTGATTGATTTTCATCACAAGGATGATGCTAACAACAAATCACAAGAGTACGCTATATTTGACAAACATTTTTATTGATTTTGACTTTTAGACTTGATTGAGAATTTTGGTTGTATGTAGGAGTATTTTTTAGGATATTTTACTCTTTTTTTAAGAGTTGTGGGATTTTTTTAATTTGTTTACGCATATATTTGCTTGACAAAACAACTTTATCCTCTTGCAGGTTTGGAATTACCAAAACAAAAAAATGTAGTTTGGTAAAACTATTTTATTATATGAATACCATTTTGAGAATTATGTTTTAAAGAACACTAAAGTTGAAATTTTTTTATTTTTCAATCCTAATTAGGCAAATCACTCTGTTTTATTGGGGTAATTTTCTAGTAAGGCCCAATCAAGGAAAACCTACATTCGTTTTGTTGATATAATATAGGAAAAATTATTATAAATAATGCCTATTTTTTACGTTTTCTTGTGAATAATCTCTACTTTTGATTATTCATGAAAAATCCAAACTTTTCACCTTAGTTGATCACAACACCCCCGCCGAAATTTGTGACCGACTACAACAGGTTGAAAAGTTGAGTTTAATGTCTTCACCAAAATAACCTTCTTCAACATTCTATTCCATGCCAATTTGAATTACATTCCAATTCATTTCACCCCTAAAATTCTAGAGTTCATCCTAAAACCCCAATTTGCATCTCCCTAATTCTAGGGTTCATTATTTCACCCCCAAATTCAAAAAAGAAAGGTTGAATTTTGTTGTTTTTGTTGTTGTTCTTCATAAAAATGGTAAGCTGCTATTCTCATGGAGGTTTCGATATTATTAGTTACGAATTTCTGATTACATGTGCGAATTTCTGCTATTTTAAATGTGCGAATTTCTGTTTAATTTTCGAATGCAATCCCCAAATTTTTCGAATTTATGTTGTTCTTCATCATAATTAAGAAATGGTGTAGTTCTTTTAGCTTTGTGTATGCTGTTGTTCTTCATCATTATTTTCAAATTTGGGTTCATCATTTTTCGAATGAGAATTCATTTTTGCAAAAAACAAAGTAAAGGGATGAACTAAATCTTCTCTCTCCTAAATTTGGGTTTAACAATGGAACAATGAAGTAAGAAGGAGGAACAAGATGACAACAATAAGAACAAAACAAGTTAGAAACGGCTCTATCATCTGCTGTAGCCGATCACATTTTCGAAGAGGATGTTGTGAGCAAATAAGGTAAAAATTCGAATTAATCATGAATAATCAAAAGTTGGGGTCATTCACAGGAAAATGTAAAAAGTAAGAATTATTCTTCACAATTTTTCATATATATATATATATATATATATATATATATATATATATATATATATATATATATATATATATATATATATATATATATTCTTTATACGATTATAGTAATTTTAATTCAAACCTCCATTTTAGTAATCGAATATTTATTTTTTTTATAAATCTGTTTACATTTATCTATTAAAACTAATTAAAAAAAAAAGAAAAAATAATTTAATGTAATTATAAAATCTCTGAAAATTATTATAATAATAAAATAATAACATTTTAAAATGACGGGATGTTATACTCCCCCTTATATTGCAAGAGTGTATTAGAAGAATATATGTATTTACTAACCTTGTAGTCCTAAATTATAGTGATCCTAATAAATGTAAATAACCATAGGCGGCTAATCATAAGTAAAACTCAATATGTACTCACGTTATATATATATACCTTATAAGTGAATAATGAGAGGCAACCCATTAACCCTAATCTCTATCAAATATTGGATATTCCATTGTTGGAAAATAGTAGCTTAAAATAGATTGTTGAAAGTTAGTCGAGTTTCCAAATCATTGTAAGAGATTGCAAATATAAGAGGTAAACACTTAGACATAGTTAGAGAAAGTTTTTTAATTGTAATTACATATAATTAAATAAGAAATATAATTTTTTGTTGTTGAATTAGAGAAATTTTTTTAATTGTAATTACGTATAATCACATAAGAAATATAAATTTTTATTGTTTGTAATTATGTATAAATACATAAGAAATACAAATTTTTGTTGTTGAATTGATATCATAAGATACTAAATAGTAGAGACTAAGGACATGTTCTCTTCGTCTGATCTGATTGGATCTGATTTGAATTTACTAAGGTCTGATCTGATTTGATTTGATATGGTCTGATCTGGTTTAATTCAGTCTGATCTGATCTGAATCTTTTTGATCTGATCTGATCTGGTATAGTCTGATCTGATCTGGTTTGATCTGGTCTGATCTGATCTGGTTTAATCTGATTTGATTTGGTTTCATTGAGTTTGTTATTAATAATAGTAGTTAAGGTATTATTATTATTATTATTATTATTATTATTATTATTATTATTATTATTATTATTATTATTATTACTATTGTTATTGTTATTATTATTATTATTATTATTATTATTATTATTATTATTATTATTATTATTATGTCTTATTATTAATATTACATACTACATAGTTTCTCCATCTAATAATAATATACATTACATTCTAGAAATTAAACATCAAAAACTATGATGTTTCTGCTTCTCTTTGAATTGATGCCCAAATATCGTTGGCTATATTTAGTTGGATTATATCCATTTCATTCTTGCGCTCTGTGTTAAACATGTTGGTATCACTTCTTGGTTCAATGTTAACCCCACTTGATATTTGGATACCTTATTGATGTAGGCAAATAAAATTATGAAGCGTAAATGTTGACACCATAATAGCCAACTGATATTTGATCTCCATACTAGGCATATTTTTCAATATCTTCCATTGATTTTTTAGCATTCCAAAGCATCTCTCAATTGTCGTACGCAAGGATCAGTGTCTGTAATTAAAATGTTCAAGCATCCCTGTAGGAGGTGGACCAACACGAAACTGAGGCATATGATATCTAATATCATCATGTTTTATTGGACTGAGGTATCCAAGAGTGTTAGGATATCCGGAATCGACTACGTAGCAATGCCAAATTAGCTAAAGGCTTCTTCAAGAACCTGACAGGTATGCCTTTATGTTTCTGTTTACACAAATAAAATAATATAACTACCTCATAAACACCTAAATTAATTTTATCAACAAGCATTCGAGTATTTTGTACCTCTACAAATCCAGCCCATCTATCATCTTGGTCAACTTGTGGACATCCACTCTCGGGATCAAATGAAAGACCAGTCCACTTCAATTCCATCTCATTCCATATTTTAAATTGTGCTTTCAAGTCATCATACTTATTTCTAGCTTGTTTATCATTAAAATTTTTTCCGGTTGCTACATTTAAACCTTGAACAATTTTTGCCCAATTTGTTTTGCGTCCACTTGATCCTGCTTTTAATTGGATACAAATCTCCAAGAATATTTTAGTATCTTGCTCACTCCATGAGAGTCTCTCTTTGGGAGCCATATACTTTGCTCACCACAAACACAAAATGAGCTAGATTAATTTTATTTCTTTTAAAAAAAGAACACAAACTAATAAATCATGTACATTGAAATATTAAGCACAATAGGACCTAAAATCTCTAACTTTATCCCTAAGAATCACGCAAGACTACAAAAATATATCCCTAAGAAGCACAATAGGACATGTGTTGTACATAGCACATCATAACCCATCTCACATTGATATAATAAAAAAAACTACAAAAATTTATAAAATATCTACAAAAAAAATACATAAATATATACACACATATCACTATCATCCAAAATGTGAACACAAAGCATGACATCAAGAAAGCAAAGATATATTGTATAATAAAAATTCTACAAATAAATACATATATATATATATACACACACACACATATCATAAAAACTTAAAATATTTTGTTGTATTCTTGTGAACTGATTTCTTTATTTCTTTCTCTTGATCCACCGGTGAAGAGCTTGGAATTATAGGAAATGCATATTTACTTGATACATGTTTATGTAGTTATATAAAATGTTAGGTAATAGAAATGAGAAAAGGTGAAGTATTTACTGATGGCTCTTTAATACAAGAAAATATTAGATACATCATTAATTGCTAGAAGCTAATAGAAATAAGAAAAGGTAGTTGTAAGTCAACGTACAATGACATCAATATTTATACTCCTGGTTCTTAAAATCTCATTTCCAAATTTTATACTCGTGGTTCTTAAACAATGACATGATACAAGTAATTAATTTAATGTAATATGTGTCTAATTATACTCCTGGTGGACCTCTTTCTTAACCTCATTAATGTATATGTGTCGATGATTAATAATAATAATAATAATAATAATAATAATAATGGTATGGTCTGATCTGATCTGATCTGGTCTGGTCTGATCTGATCTGGTCTGGTCTGATCTGATCTGATTTGATCTGAAACTTTCTGATCTGATCTGATTCCAATAAGAATAAGTATAAGTCAAAAAAATAAGTTGAAGAGAACACCTTCTAAGTCAATATTAATAATTTCTCATATTCAAGCTATTAATTCTATTTGACTTTTGACATTGTATAGTTCATCAACCACTGTTAACTTGTATTTTATTTTAAATTTATAAGTTATACATAATTAAGTGAAAAATTTTATTTGATTCGTTTTAATGTAAAGATCGTTGATATCATCTTTTTACAATTTTAAATTACGTACAATTAGAAATAATAATGATAAAATTATTGCATTGACAAATGTGGCCGATCAAATAGGATTATTAGGGTGAATAGAAGGAAGTATATGACACTAAAATATACTTCCACCTTTCTATTATACTTGCTACATTTAACTTTTTATGCAACCCGATGCGTTATTTTGATCATTTATACATTGAATTATGCATAACTAAAAATTATATAATGTTAACATTATGATAATATGCAATAAGACGATTCAAACAAGATCCTACTTAACTATGTTTTTTCTTACACATTAGTTGCAATATATAAAATAAGCTCGAACAATAAATTACGTTAATAACCATAATGTAGCAGGTATTTCAGAACGGAGGAAGTAAATGTATCAACTCAATATGAATCATCATCATCATACCAAGGTATATCCCACTCATAGGAAAACTATGATCAGGGTTTGGAAAGGGAAGAAAGACGGCAATCATATCCATAAAGGAGAATACGGTCAAAAAGTCTTTCAGCTCAAGAAAATCCTTAAAGAGAGTGAATCTACTCAGAAGCCTGCAACTTACAATACTCGGTGATCATTAGTAATAATTAAAAAAGAATAAAAATAAATAAATACATAGGAATGAAAAAAAAATAAAAATAAGAAGGTAAAAAGGTAAAAAGAGCGTAAAAAAATATGTAAAAGATAAGAAATAATAATAAAGATAAGAAATAATAATAACAATAGATAGAACATAATCAGAAATTTAATAAGAAATTTAAGAGGTGTAACATAATCAACTCAATATGAATCACAATTCCAATTTTTTTAACTTTATTCTATATCATGTTGTCATGAATTTCAATAAGAAGACTTTTTCCAAACAAAACATGCAAATTGCACTTGCTTACTTAAATAGTACTCTTGTTGTCACAAAATCCAAAATCCTATTATGCCTAAGAAAAAACAAGTTTCAATCACCCTCAACCATAACTACTACTATATTTTTCACACATTTAAATTCTCCGTTCCTATATTTGGTTGCTACATTTTCCTTATTCGTTTGTTTTGTGAGATTTATTACATTTTCACACATTTAAATTATTGTTTCATCTTATCTGTAGCATAGAGGGAGAGTACTACTCTGTTCATTTGAATTAGTAGCAAATAGAGATATGATGTTTTTTTAAGTGGATATTTGATAATAAATGAAAAGAGAATATCGTTTGATGATATTAAAAAAGTTAAAATATTTGAATTAGATGAGAAGAAATTATGGACTATTTTACAAAAATAAAAAATGATCTAAAAAAATTAGACAAACCAAAATAGAAAATGATGGTAAATGAATGGGACAAAGGAAATACTCCTATGTTCCTTTTTATTCGTCTACTCTATATTTTTCTACTTTAGATGAAAGAAATTTAAATTAAAATTTTTAAGTATATATCGAAAATAAAATATATTCACATGGAATCTGTCTTAATAGTTTTTTAATATATAATTTTCATTTCATAAGTTTTTATATTGCGTACATAGAAATATTAAAGTTTAAAATTTGCTTTAAACATGCAAAAAATAATGGACAAACAAAAGGGGACGAAGTAGTATTTAGGGGGTGTTTGACAATTGATTGTTGGCTATTGGCTTCCTTACTTGGCTTGATTGACCATCTAAAAGTGTTTGTTGTTTTTCTTGACTTTTTAGCTAGCTGAAAAAGTCAATTATTTATGAAAATATTTAATAAATTTTTAATTATTTGATAAATATTTGATATTAAAAAAAACATGGATTAAGAAGTCAAAAAAAAAAAATTAAAAGCTACCAAACACCCCCTTAACTTCTACAGTATTGCCTTTATATAATCCAAATTCCAAACCCTTGATTGACAATTGACATATTTCCCTTTTCACTCGATTCTTCCTGCAAATTCCAAATACCAAATCATCATTCCACCAAGCACCATTGTAATTTAAATTTTACTCAGAAAATATCACAAATTATAATCTCATTAAGTAAACATACAAGAAGAATTAGATCGATGTGCATGCTATGGACTGCAACAATATCGATATTCCGGTGGTCGGAGACGGGAATCCAAGGGTTTTCATCTTCAATTTCTTCAGTTTTTCGATGGCCGGAGTTCGATTTTCCTAATTTTCCGACGGAAAGTTTACAGTGGTTGAATCTATGGGTTTTTGATAACGTGTTATGGAGTTTGGTAACTATGATTGAATCTCTTGCTTTGTTTTCTCTTCTCTGTTTCTTCTATACTTTTTGTGGTTGTACTCTTTAATGTATTGTCAATTGCTAGAACTTAAATTGATTTTCTATGAATTTGCATATAATTGTTGATGACTATATTGTGTATAGTGCGTGTATTGTAGTTTTTGATAATTAATTTATGTGAATAGCTTGCAATTTATTGGAATTGAGGTGATTCAATCAATGGATTCTCAAGAATTAGGATGTTCGGTGGGATGGACTGTGACGGTATTACTATTTGTCTAAAATATGCTCATATTGGTTTGATGACTGATGTTGCTCAATAATCTATACCGACGGAATATTGCTCTGATGACTGATGTAATGTTGCTTAATAATCTATACCCGCTGAATCTACTCTAATTTTTATTTTTATATATAATATGCTTATAATACTCCCATAAAAATCTTACTTTTCTTTCAAAAATCAATCAATAATTTACTTCAAAATATGCGATTGAAGGACTTTGTCCCATCTACAATGTCCCATACGGGATTGGATTGTTTAGTTTAGTAGGACTTATCGTAAATGTCAACATATAAGCAGGAAAACACGAGGTTTCACACTCCATAAGCTAAAAAGATATATATCATTTTAAAACCAAATGACAATGGAAAAAAGGATTTTGATAACTTATAAATTGTACACACCATCTCTAATTTGTCGATGTGGGATAAATCATTCCAACACTCCTTCATGCGAACCCCATCAAGTTTTCAAGTGGGAGTAATTAATTAGGGAAAAATTCCACGTGGTAAACCTGAGGTTTTAGGTTTTTCACGTGGTAACCCTGAGGTTTTGGGTTTTTCAGTGGTAACCAAAACTTTAAAAAAATCCACGTGGTAATCATGAGGTTTACTAAATTGTTCCACCGTGACATTTTTTAACATAAAAATTTAGCAAACATTAATTTCGAAGCTTTAAAGCTGATGTACACTTATTAATGCATGCCATCATTTTCAACCTTTTCTCCCATAACATAAACTCTAATTCTACCATCTTTGAATTTGGGGGAAAATCTATGATTTTGATGAAAGATGGTAGAGTTAGAATTTATGTTTTAGGGGAAAAGGTTGAAACTGATGACATTTGAAATGGTGAGTCGCATAAATAGGCGCAACAGCTTTAAAACTTATAAATTAATGTAATTGGGTCTATTATTAGGTTTCAAATCAAATTTTCCAATATTTAATTTCAAGACTCTAATAATAGATTTTAGGTGGTTTTAGGGGTTAAATCTTCAATTGGCATCAGAGCAAAGGTTATCGGAGATTCATTTGAGTTCTTTGTATCCAACATGGTTTTAATGAAGTTGGATGTTGAGGAGTTTGATAGAAATCACACTTTGGCTAGTGGAAAGTCGAGATGAAGGCTTTTCTTACTCAATATGGTGTACAAAAGACTTTGGATGGGTTGTAAAAATGTCCGCTGAAATGTCAGTTGAAAGGTGGAATGAAACCGATTCAAATGCTCTTAGTGCAAAATAGCTATAGATCATTAAAATATGTACCCAAAATAATTAGTACCTTTCAAACTCAATAGCGAAGACGAATTTTCTGTTTGATGCACAGAAACAACCAAAATTGAAGTTTTGAACTTCTTTTCTGTTTTCAATTTTAAGCGTTTAAGTATCATTGAATGGTTTGTCTACGTGATTAAAAGTTAGTGTATGTGTGTTATATGTTAGGATGAGTGATTGGGGAGGTAGACCAAAAGATTTTCCATGAGCACGGAATAGGCATGTCCTTTTTGAATAATGAAAAATCCAATCTTTCTTCCTTCTTAAGAAAAATGAAACAAAGAAGCACAATATGACGTGGAAACTGCATGCATCAATCTAACAAAACGCTCCATTCATAATTTGAGTCATGATATAATAATTACTACCTCTATGTCTTTGAATTTGTACTATATAATTCGAAAAGCTATCATATTTTTGAATTTTTTATGCTTTCTCGTAGGGACAGAAAGAGTATTGATCATAATAAGCATAGGCTCTTAAGGAGTGTTTTGAGGCTAGTATATTGCTTCACCGAGCAAAATTTCAAAAAGAAATCATTATGGTTATGTGTAACTATGCTTGAATGAGTAGCTTTATTGCTCGAACGAGTGTACAATATGCTAGAAGGGTTATGTTAATGTCTTGGGTCTGGTTGCTCGAATGAGCGAAAATAGTGCTCAATAAGCACATGATATACGATTTTCATACTCTATTTTGCATGTAGATTTGTCATAATAACTATTATTCGTTTGATTTTTTTCTCTCTATAAATAGATCTTTTTAATAACCCTCAAATTATTTGATGCCTTTGTGATTTGTAACTATCATTACCCTAAACACATAGCCATGAAATATCTCTAACTCTATTGTATATATTCCATTATAGTTTTTAAAAGAGTTTAAAATACCATTTATCGATTTACAATTTGGTTGATTTATGTATTAATATCTATTAAACTATATGTATAGATTTTCCTTTACCTATAAGCCTAAACACATAAAATTTAGAGTGATCTCCTACTTTGTTGTAAATTATATCTCTTACACATTCTTATATCCAAAATATATAATGTATTGCAATGTATAGTTTGATTGATTTAGGTACTAAACAATACTTCCTCGTTCCTCCATTCCAATTTACTTATAACATTTGTTTTTTCGCACATTTGAATACACTAATTCAATCCTTAATATCTCTAATTATGTATAATAAAAAAATATAAAAATTTAATATTAATAATCTTTGTAATGAAACGAATCAAATAAAATCTCATTTAATTATATTTTAACCTATAGATTAAAAATTACTCATAAATTAAAAGTGATGAATAAATAGTGTTATTTTTACCAATATTAGAACTAGTATAAAACAGTGGAAATGTCAAATCACTTTTTTTCACTTTTTTTCACCTCTAAATATATATAGTTCAAGCAAAAGAGAACCAATTTGTTATTCTCTTTCTTTATTTTATGGTATTGCTTCTTGTATAGTTGTATACTTGTATGTAAGATTTTAAATGATAAATAGTGTGATTGGTAAAAATCTAAAGAATTACACTTTTTTTTATTTTAATTGAAGTTATCAACTTTATTACAAATAGGCTCAATGTATAATTCAATTCAGGGCAATGTATCAATTCAACACTAATTAATTTTAATACTTAAATCTCTTGTTTATTTTTGTTCATAAATCTTTGGAAAAAATATTAGAAATAATACAACTTTTTGCTTATTTCCTTACAATAATACCAACTTTTGATTAATCATGAATAATATGAGATTGATTATTTCCTTACATTGCCAAACAAAACCTTAACAATTTTCTTTATTTTAATTATAAGTATAATTGAATTCCAAAAGGTCTTAAACATCGGCCACCCTTGTGAGCAACGGTCTAAATATGAGATTGATAGCCCAATTAGCCCAATTATTTTTTTTAATACGCGATCAATAAGTGATCTATTTAAGGTCAAATTTTATTTTTTATATAAGTTATAATTAATCATAATTAATCACTTTAAGGTTGAATTGATTATTTTTAGCTCAAAATTGAATTTTTTTTTATAACAATGCAGTCATGAAGGCTTGATCATTTTCAAGAACATTCATTGAATTAATTGGCAAACATAACTCGAGATCGACACTTCCTCACCTTCACATCCAAGGTAAGCAAACAACTACACCTACAACTTCATTTCCAAGTCCATTATGAACAAAAACCGTTGGGGGAAGAACAACATCACTATTATTGATCGATGATTTAACTATACAAGTACTCTTATGTTCCACTATAACCATCATGTTGCATCGAATAAGACTACTGCTACTACACAATGTTTTAACACTATTATTAATAGTGTTATTTACCATTCAATTGTTGTTTGAAGTTCATCCATAGAGTAGTACTCCTACCATTTTCTTATCTCTGTTGTGAAATTGTGAAAACAAAATCATATTTAGGTATAACTTGGTCAGTTTAACGTTAAAATTTATCTTTAGGTCAAAATGAAATTTTTTATTTAATTGATCTATTTAAGGTTTATTTTAAGTTGAAATTGATACTTATAAGGTCAAAATGAATACCTTCAATGTCAAAAATTAATTTTTATTCTTTAATTTCAAAAAGACTGACTAATTTTATTTTTTAATTTTTAAATTAAAAGCCAATCCATATAAACGATTTCAATATGAGATCGTCACTCCCAAATTTGTGTGCTAAAAATTTGGTCCCAACGGCCCGTTTGGTTGATTGTAATGAAGTAATGGGAATGAAATGTTGTAATGGCAATAGTAATGAAGGAATGAATATGAGAATTGGTAATAAAGATTCTTTTGTTTGGTGTGCATGACTAAAGAATGGTAATGGAAGATAATATTCCATTGATTGCATTTGGTTGTTAGTAATAAAAAATGACTCTTAGTTTCATTATTGTATATTTGTATTTAAAAGCATTATATCTAAATCATTCTACCTAATGATTCTTTTTTAATAATAATATTTTTTTGGATAATTACATACATTACCTTTTTTTTTCTTCATTATTTTTTTCTTTAGCTCGAAACAACATTACATTATTTTATTAGCACAGTAATACTTCATTACCATTACAGCCTAATACCAGGTTGTTTGATGATAATAAAAATGACCCTTTTTGGTAATTTCATTACCTTATTTTATTACCATCCATTACCATTGAAGGCATCCAAACAATCAAATTTTTTATTACTTAATTTTATTACCATTACCGCCCTCTAATACCATGTACCAAACGGACTGTAAATTCTCAAAAATTGGGATGGATTCAATTAGGTCGTAGACAATGACCATCCTAGCGGCAGTGCCGTAATAAAAGCCGGCCCGAAACCTATAACTAACTGCCAATTGAGGGCCGTTACTCCTCAATTTTCGCCAGGTTGTTGAGCTTCTTAATTTAATATAGCCGTTGGGACCCGTGAGAAACAAGAAAAAACATAACGAGTTTAAAACCCCTAAATTCAATCTGCAATTATTTTAATCTTCAACAATTAAATCTGCTCTCTCTAATTTCATCGTCATCTTAATTCTTCCTTCTTGTTTACTAATAATAATCTGTCTCTTTTGTTTTGCAGGGTTTAACTCGAATTTCTTTTTGTGTTGCATTATTTTTGTTGTATATCATACATTTCCTGTTCTGTTGCTTTTGTGCATTGTTTTTTTTTGTGTTGCAGAAACCTTTTTGAATGTTTAGATGGATCGACGTGGTGTGTTTCGAGATATCTCCTTTCGCCAGAAGAATTGTAATGAGAATGTAAGTTTTTCGTAACCCTAATTTTGATGTTTTATTTCATTGTATGTTATAATTCTTATTTGCTGTATTGTATAATGTTATCTTAAAATAATAATTCTTATTTTCTTATAGAATTTGATGGATTGTGTAATGAAAAGATGTACTCATAAAAATACCCATTTTTCTTTTTCTTAATCCTTCTTCTAAAGTATAATCATCAATGAATTTGGTTTGAAGTGTAATGAGGATTAGGTTCTGATTTTGGGGGTTGACTTAATTTTTCAATTCGGTATACTATGCTTCATTGGTGGTTCATGATTCCGGAATTTTGCAATTGTGAAAAATCAAGAAACAGATAATAATAATCTATGAGTTTTGCAATTGGGGATTGACTTAAGTGTTCATGCTCAATTAGAAGCTAATATCTTAAAATAAACACCCAAATTGTCTGCTTTCATTAAGTATACAGTCTTCATTTGTCAAATTAATTACTAATTCATTTTCTTGATGTGCTGATTTCTGTGTACTACAACACCCAAAGTAGAATTAGTTTGAGGGCTTTGTTGTCTAATTAAGCATGTCAAGAATTTGTTTTATAATTTTTGTTCAACATCCATCAAATGTTTGGTTTGCATTTGACTGATGTAATGATGTTATATGTAATAGTTGGACAGGTTTATACCAAATCGGTCGGCTATGGATTTCGACTACGCACACTACATGCTGACCGATGGGAGGAAAGATAAGGAAAATCCTGCACCTACCTCACCATCAAAGTTGGCCTACCAGAAGCAGCTGAAGGAGATATTCCACAAGAACAGGACTAGGATTCTTGAATTCAAGAACAAGCCACACATTCCTGTTGAGTTTATGCCACAAGAGTATGCTTCAGTACAACCATCCAAGCCCATCAAGCCTCGCAGACACATTCCTCAGGTAGTAACCGATACTTTACATCAAATATTTGAATTTGTCTATGTTTATGAAGTAATTTGGTCGGATGGAGCGCTGATATTCTTTTGGTTAATTGAATTTGGCATTTGAGTGACTATATGTACATGCATTTTGGATTGATTCATATACCTTTCTTCTAATTACATTAACTTTTTGAAAAATAAGAAATCAAACTCAATATCAGTAATATATGATAAGTTGTGTCATCTTGCTGTATTGCCACATTGAATAGGATGAAAGAATTCGAGTTATTATTTTTAGAAATTAATTTTTGTTTATGCAAATCTTGAAATATTTGCTGCTTTGTTACAGACTTCGGAACGCACTTTGGATTGCCCTGATCTCATGGATGATTACTACGTGAATTTGCTGGACTGGAGTAGTAGCAACGTCATTGCAGTAGCACTTGGAACCACAGTATACTTCTGGGATGCATCTAGTGGTTCTATTTCAGGACATGTTACAGTTGATGATGATAAAGGTCCGATAAACAGTGTTAACTGGGCTCCAGATGGCTGTCACATTGCTGTTGGGCTGAACAACGCTGAAGTTCAGCTTTGGGATTACTCAGTGAATCGGCTGGTAAAATTCACCTCCTCCTAATAATTTAGTTCCTACTGTCATTGCTCCTTCTGTAATAGTAACTTGTTTTGTTGATTATGTTCTGACTTTTATGTTTTGATCTAAAGCTGAGGACTTTTAGAGGCTACCATGAAGCTCGTGTTGGTTCTCTAGCTTGGAACAACAATATCCTCACAACCGGATCAATGGACAGCAAAATTATCAACAACGACGTAAGGACTAGAGATCACGTTGTGGGGATCTACAGAGGACACCAGCAAGAGGTTTGTGGGCTGAAATGGTCTGCGTCTGGCCAACAACTAGCTAGTGGGGGCAATGATAACCTTCTTCATATTTGGGATATATCAGCATCGTCAAATACTTCTTCTCAGTATCTGCACAGGATTACAGAGCACACAGCTGCTGTGAAAGCCCTCGCATGGTGCCCATTCCAGGGAAATTTGTTGGCTTCTGGAGGAGGTGCGGCCGACAGATGCATCAAGTTTTGGAACACCCATACCGGAGCATGCTTAAAGTCAGTGGACACTGGTTCTCAGGTTTGTTCTTTACTGTGGAGCAAGAATGAGCGCGAGTTGCTTAGCTCACATGGTTACACCGACAACCAGCTGATCTTGTGGAAGTATCCTTCTATGGTGAAAATGACCGAGCTTGCTGGACATACATCCAGAGCACTTTTCATGGCTCAGGTAACTTCCAACTTTTCTTGGTTTTAGACATTGGGTGTTTGGTTATTATTTATCTCCCGGTGTTCTAATGAATGTTTGGTAATTCTATACTGCAGAGTCCAGATGGATGTACAGTTGCTTCTGCCGGTGACGAGATATTGAGGTTTTGGAATATGTTTGGGACTCCTGAAGTTACTAAACCTGCACGAAAACGTGATCCTGAACCATTTGCCTATGTGTGTCGCATCCGTTGATGACTATCTGGTATGGAAGATCTGTGTTTTTAAGATTGTACAGTTTAGGGTCGTATTTTTGTAGATTGCTGATCATTAATATATTTCAATTATAGAATATACATTAGTTGGTGGGCACGTGCTCCGAACCCTCAATGAACTGTTTAATAGATTATAGAAGCGGTAGGTTTCCGACAATAGTTCATTGTCCATTAAGAGAAACCATAGTTATACTTGTACATAAGAAACAGTGCACTTTTCCTTTCCTTCTATTTGTGTGAATGCTTCATTTGCCCAAATTTGGATGCAACACTGCAATCCGTTTGTCTTTATATCTGGCTTATTTAGATTGTCTTATTGCTGTATCCAATAGTTTTTCAAATTTATTTCCTGATTCTTCAGCTTTGAAATTATGAGTATATAACTTAAATTGTAGCGAAAGATGGAGCAACAACTGTTGTATTCAGGATGTGTATCAACTAAATTATGATGGTGATTGTGTGTTTGGATATGAACTGTTTCGTTAATCTAATTGTGTCTCTTGCATCACATCAGCCGTGCTGTCAAGGTATAAAAAAACATTTTGGGCCGTTTTGAGAGATGACTCATGCTCTCGACCGATATTTGGCGTTATGATAGGCGCATTACTCGCGTCACTTTTCTGCAACAGCGATCGCGACCAGTACCACATTTTTACACTATCATCATTGTGTTACGAAGCACTTTAAAAGGTTTTGTATTTTACAGAAATGATATATGAGCACGCGGCAGCTGCCAACCATCGCAATTGCTAGGAAAAGTGGCATCTGTAACCATTGTTGCAACTTGCAACCTTGACCACACCAGATTTTATACCATGGTTTCAGTTAGGCTGTGATTAAGATCAAATGCTTCTATGACTTTGATTCTTAAATTATAATCTTATAGTGAAGATTTGTATTTTGTAAAATTCCAAAGCACTTACTGGAGCTCAACCTAATTACTGGTAGTAGAAGCACTTCTTTTGGGAGCCACTTAATGGTGGGATTCGGAATTTTGTTGGGTAACTATTTGTTCTAGACAATATTTGTTCCTGTATTATTGCCATGGGAGGTTCTGAGCATGTTTAACATGTTTGGTTGCTTATTGGCCTTAATATTAAATTACTTAGTATATATTAGGTGTTTAATGATGCAAAATTATTAGATAAATATTATAACTTTTAAAATTACACAGGATCTTCATAAAATTTGTTAATTTTTACTCCGGCCTTGATTATCCTAATGTTTTGTTTGTTGGGCATTGAATAACATTTTGTTCTTTCAGATATATACATAGCACACATTGTCTAGGCTATGGTATAAATCCAAATAAGAGTTGCAAACAACGTAATTTATCAATCATCAATGTCATACTTTGTCAAAAAAAAAAAAAAGAAGGAATTTTGGTGTATGAATTCAATTCTTAATGCACTCACTTGTTTGAAAATGAATGGCATCAAATGTCAATGTTCACCGCAAAAACTTTGACGGTACGGTCTCATAATAAGACCGTTAATTTAGGCCGGACCAATTTGTGCGTGTAATAACATTTTATTTTTTGGGTATTTATCAATTTTGACCTTAAATGTATCAATTTTGAAAATTGATACTTTTAAGATCAAAATTAATAGCTTTAAGATCAAAATTAAAAAATGGCCACAAATAAAAAAAATGCCGAAGTTGATACACGTGCGAATTGGGTAGCCCAAATTAACGGTCTCATTATAAGGCCGTCTCGTCTAAGACCAACTGAAACTTCAAAGCTCAAAATGTTCTTGTTTGTGGTGAGTGGTGAAGCAAAATAGTTTGTCTCACACAATTGTTTTATTTAGGAGTAGGCTAGATAATCACTACAAATAACGAGAGAGTGGCCAACCAATAAGATAACCAAGATTCTAATGCATCACAAGCTTTGGTTTAATCATATATAATCAATAATTATTACAAAAATAAAACACTGCAGACAACACCATTTTTTTTACTATGATTAATGTTTATATCTTTGACTATAACTTTTCATATATAATTTTTTACTTTGTATGTTACATCATCTAATGTATTAGAGATCATATATTTTATTTCATTTTTTTTCAACTATTTAAATTGTTTTCAACTTTATGTATTAAATGAGTATTATTAGAGATCATATATTTTATTTCATTTTTTTTCAATTATTTTAAATATTTTCAACTTTATTTATTAAATGAGTATTATTTAATGTAATGGATATTTTGAGATGGTTAAAACATTATATACTTTTTGTCTTTTGTTGTGATTTATTTATCATGAACTATATTTTCACAATAACTTATACACACAATGCAAAATATAAATATAATATAATGTACGTAATATAAAGTAAAATAAAATATGAACACATGCACTATCCAGTAACTGTTATGAAACTAAAACACTGCTCATGTTATCATTATCAAAATTGTTTATTTCTCACTTTCTCATATGAACTTTTACCTCTAGAAATGCTAGATGATGCAGTTTATATGAGGCTCACTATTCTTAAAATAATTATTCATTACTTAATTTCAAACAAATAATTTTGGTCATTATTTATTGAATTATTTATGAATTACTGTTTAAAAATTTTGGTCATTTGCAAATTACAATCTCAATATTATTTTTTGTGAATTACAGCTATCAAAAGACCAATGTCTATAGTGTTCAGCTTGAATCATTTTAGTGGTCAAAATCACAGATTAAGTTGTCAGAAACTTATGATTTGGTGTGAATGCTCTAGACATTGATACATAAGTGACTGTAATTCGCAAAAAAAAAAAAAAAAAAAACTTTAAGACTTTGATTTGAAAAATATTCTATTTATATAAAGAAATTAAAATGCTACAATTTTTAATATTTTTTTATACTTTATAAGCTACAATAATTTTATATCATAAAACCAAATCATTTTTAGAGTTTAACTTCAGTATAGTGTAATTAATATTTTTTAAGTAACAAATGCCTTATTTATTAGTTGATTTCAATTTAGACATTAATAATCAATTATTAAAAATTAATTTATAAATTTTCCAAATTATTTAAAAAACTTTTTGATCATATAAATTTAGTTAATACTTAAAGTTTACTAGAATGCACAATTTGCCGGGTTCTTTTATCATAGAACTCAGAAGTATTAGAGCACATCCAATTCTTTTAGTTAATCTTTAAACTTTTCTATCATATTAATTTATTTTCCAATATACCGTTCACATGGCATGGCTTTTTTTTTTTAATTTTTTTAAATTTTTTATATTTGCAATACCAAACCGTCACATAAAATAGCGGTTTACCTTAAAAAGAAAATCGCCATTTTATTTAGCGGTTTACAAACAGAGTGGGGGCAAACCGCCACATGAAGTAGCGGTTTTGTCTGGGTAGCTTTACCATGTAAACCGCCATCTAAGATGGTGTTTTTCCCTGTGCCCTTGCAACGCTTTATTTGTTCTGTCAATTCCCATATATAGTTAGCACAACTTGCATTAAACTAGTTCAATACTATCTATTCCATGATAATCAACCAACAACCAACTTGATTTGTAAACATTAATTATGAAAATAATGTGCACATATATTACAATCATCGAAAGTGATACAAGAAGTTCAAGACATATAAAACAAAGTCTATTAAACTACAATCCTCGCCCCCTTTTGTTGCGTGCACCGGTGGATAAGGATGGTGTAGACTCGTCAGCTTCTGCAATGACATTAAGAGCAATGACATACACCTCTATTGCCGTTCCAAGGGTTTGAGACGCCGCATAAGCAAGAGCACTTATGTTTTCATCATTCCTAACCGGAACTAACACACTTTTTTCCGTCACAGGATATTTCATCTTCATTTTTAATTCATAAGAGTTACGATCACAAGCAATAATATCATACACTTTGGTAAGAAACACCTCAAAAGTCGTATGTTGACGATGGATAAACATGACTGAATTCAATCCATCATTGTAACATATGAGAAATTAAAATTTTAGAATAGAGAATTTAAAATAAATATTTAGAATAACAATTAGAAGGAATTGGAGAATAAGTATAGGGTCTTGAAATTCTTGTATAATTCAATATAATCTTAGAATATATATATATATATATATATATATATATATATATATATATATATATATATATATATATATATATATATGTAAACAGCAAATATTATGTGATTCGCCCACATTTCCCTAGCAAAGGTATCATTATTTTCTATTTGCCTAATTCTTTCTTTCAATTTCTATATAGATATTCTCCTGTTCTTTATTTTGTTATTTCATTGTAGTACCATGTTTGTTTTCACCAAGCACTATTACAAATATGAGATTATTTGATTGAATCAAGACTTGTTGTATGTAGGTTTTAATCAAATTAGATGAGCCCTATGATGATTGTTTTGGTTAAAGAATGTTAAGGTCATAGAATTACTGGAGAATCCTTGTAAGAATTGAATGTGTGATAAACTAACAATCTTGAAGGAGTTAATTACTTGATTATTGTGAGTTGTAGATCGTAAATTAGAATAAACTAACGAGCTGGTCATTGACGGAGTAGAGGAGCGTTGTCTCTTTACTCCTTTGTTTTGAGGTGAATTGTCATTTAAATATTGACTAGCCTCACCCGAGAGTGACATCGCCTTAGAGCTATGGATGTTCCTCTCAACTAGACTCTCTGTGCGCACATAGATTTAGAAAACTGATGTTGCTTTTAAACCTATGACTTGAATTATTGTGTTTTGTTGTTTTAGATTGTTACTTCTCATTCAGTTTAATCTGCTCTCTGTTGTTTCCAACTTTTAGTCTGATTACAGATCGGAACCGGTCGGGAACGATGGGTTAGCGGTGTTGATTAGAGTTCCAAGGATGTCATATTGAGCTGAGCATGTGGGAATTTTGTAGTTTGTATTAGGTTTTTGGATAAATGTATATTAGACTTGGTTATGTCGGTTGTAGTGGACTTAAAGTGATGACGACCTTGTTTACTCAGTCAACGGTAAGTCGGGTTGTTACAATTATTATACACCACATCAACCTCCTTATGACTAATTTCCCCACCCCAATACACTATTACAGGAAAGTGATCCATTTCTGCACACACAAGCATGTTACTTACATCATTGCCACAAACACTTTTTGGTATACAGGCATGAATAAGTGAATTATCAATGACCAACACTAATTAACTTACTTGAAGTATGACAACACTAATAAAATTATTCAATTTAAGTATAAAAAAACTAATAACATAAATATATGCTAATTACATTAAATAAAGCTAAAAAATTGATGAAATTTTCATTGAAGCCTTTTACCAAACGCCTAATATGCATACAAAATAAATAATCTAATTCAATTCTATTGGTGTAAAATCTTAGCTTAACATATGAAATTAGATAATGCTACAACTAATTAATTTATCACAAGCCAATACAACTACAATCATAATAATAAAAATCAAATTACAAAATTGAAAAAAAAAGGGATGAATTAGGGTTATTTTTTACCTTAAATTGTTGATGCAATGAACAATTAATCAAGAACAAAGAATTCAATATAGATGATTTGAAGTACTTGAGTAAGTATATGAGTGATTGAGGGTAAAATTTAATTAAGAGTAAAATATGTTTTTTTTGAAGTTTTATTGGCACAAAAGGAGGAAGGAGAATTGTGTGTGTCGAATGCTGCTGAGCTGTAATTTATATACAACATCAAAACCGCCATGTGAAGTGGCAGTTTACTTATAATATTTTTTTAAATATTATAAGTAAATCGTCAATTTAATTGGCAGTTTTTTTGCACAGTTTTTTTTTGATTTAATATAAACCACCACTTAGTATAACGTTTTACTTATAGATTTCACAAAAAACCGCTTTTTAAGATAGCGGTTATGCAAAAAAAAAAGAAAAAAATAATTAGATTAGTTGTCCTATATGAACACTATTAGAAAATTAATTTTCGCTAATATAAAATAGGTGTTAAAACTTAGAGAGATAAGGAGGAAGTAGAATGAGTAAAAGTTAGAAGATAGAGATATTTTTACTCATTGATGTAGTTTTTACAATGGTGAACTTCCATATTTATAGGCAAGTTCATCCACAATTACATTGAATGCATTCACATTAGGGTAAATTCATTAATTACCTTTCACACTATATTCATTAATTACCTTTCACACTATATCTCAACACTCCCCCTTAAATGCATTCTAATTATGTAAAAAAGAGTAAAATATTATTACAATATTTCTATTTAAAACTGCCTCGTTAAAAACCTTGTCAGGAAAAACCCAATGGGATAAAAACCTGAACGAAGGGAAAAAGAGTGTAGTAAATATGATTCTCCCCCTGAGTTCAACATATATCTCGTAGATGACACATTCCAATTTTATGTACAAGTTGCTCAAATCTCTTTGATGGAAGGGACTTTGTGAATAGATCTGCAAGATTTTCACTTGATTGAATTTGTTTGACTTTTACTATTTTGTACTTCTGGAGGTCATGTGCAAAGAAGAGTTTTGGTGCTATGTGTTTGGTTTTATCCCCTTTTATGAAGTCTTCACTAACTTTTTCAATGCAACCGGTATTATCTTCAAAAATTACAGTTGGAGAATTTATTATCGAGTTTATCCCACATTCTTCTTGAATGTGAACAATTACTGACCTTAACCAAACGCATTCTCTACTTGTTTCATAAAGGGCGATTAATTCTGCGTGGTTTGATGATGTAGCTGTCAGTGTTTGTTTCGTGGATCTCCAAGATATTGCGGTACCTCCATATGTGAATACATATCCATTTTGTGATTTAGCCTTATGGGGATCTGATAAGTATCCAACATCTGCATATCCAACAAGTGTAGTATCTTGCTTTGATCTATAAAATAGTCCAAGATCTTTAGTTCCTCGAAGGTAGCAACAAATATTTTATTCCGCTCCAATGTCTCTTTGTTGGTGAATTACTATATATAGCTAATAAATTAACAGCGAAAGCAATATCAGGTCTTGTATTATTAGCTAGATACATCAGAGCTCCAATTGCGCTTAAATATGGCACTTCAGGGCCAAGAATCTCCTTGTCTTCTTCACAAGGTCGAAATGGATCGAGAGCTCAGCGGATGAGCTTTGTCCATATGAAATCCTTTTAGGACTTTTTCTGTGTAGTTGGATTGGTGTACAAAGATTCCACCCCTTAAGTGCTCCATTTGTAATCCAAGGCAAAACTTTGTTTTCTCAAGATCTTTCATTTCAAATTCTTTCATCAAATATTTTGCAGTTTGTTCAAGCTCTTTGGGAGTTCCAATGATATTTAAATCATCAACATAAATTGCAATTATAGAAAATCCTGATTGAGTCCGTTTAATAAATACACAAGACTGATTTGATTATTTTTGAATCCTTCTTTCAGGAGATATTCACTAAGACGATTATACCACATTCTTCCAGATTGTTTTAGTCCATAAAGTGACCTTTTCAGCTTTATGGAAAACATTTCTCGTGATTGGTGGTTTTCTGGCAACTTAAGTCCTTCAGGGACTTTCATATAAATATCTGTATCAAGTGAACCATATAAATATGCGGTCACAACATCCATAAGTCGCATTTGCAAACTATTTGAGACAGTTAGACTTATCAAGAATCTTAGTGTAGTCGCATCTACTACTGGAGAATACGTTTCTTCATAATCAATCCCTGGTCTTTGGAAAAAACCTTGTGCTACAAGTCGTGCCTTATATCTAACCACTTCATCTTTTTCATTTATTTTTCTTACAAACACCCATTTATAGCCGACCGGTTTTATACCATTTGGTGTTTGGGTAATTTGTCCAAAAACTTCTGGTTTTTCAAGTGACTTTAATTCCGCTTGAATAGCATCTTTCCATTTTGACCAATGATTCCTACGCCGACATTCTTATATCGTTCTTGGTTCTATATTATTTTCATCAAGTGTTATTTCGGTGGCGATTGAATGAGCGAGTGCATCATTAACAATAACATTCTTTCGATTTATTTGCCTTTTAGTTGAAATGTAATAAATCAAAATTTCATTGTTATCTTTGATATCATTATTTTCTTCTTCTCTTAGATTTTCATCCTCATCTCCAAAACTTGTTTCTTTACAATTCATTGAAGAAGTAATATTGATGACATTTGCCATTTCATTCAACCTTTTGGATTTTCTTTGTTTCAAATCCTTTGAACCAAGTGGTCTTCCACGCTTCCGGCGTGCAATAGATCATTTTTAGTGGCTTTGTTATCAGTGGGAATTTCAATTCGTGCCGAAACATTTGAGGCAGGAATATATGATTTTGTCACTTGCTTTGTTTCTACAAATGCATCAGGGAATCTGTTTGCAATATATTGATTATGAACAATTTTTCTAACTTCTTGTTTAGAAGCATTCATTTTTGGATCATATATTTTTAAATGCATTGCATTCCATGTGAGATCTATTTCCTTCTTATTTGGGTCCACTCTCTCTCCCCCTAAGGATGGGAATATTGTCTCATTAAAATGACAATCTGCAAATCTAGCATTAAATAAATCACCAGTCATTAGTTCCAAATATTTGATAATTGATGGGCATTCAAATCCAACATAAATTTTCATCCTTCTTTGTGGACCCATTTTTGTACGTTGGGGTGGCGCAATAGGGACATATACTGCACATCCAAATATTTTCAAGTGTGATATATTTGGTTCTCGACCATGCACTAATTGTTGTGGTGAATATTTATGATAAGCACTTGGTCTCAATCTTATCAATGACGATGCATGTATTATTGCATGTCCCCACGCAGATGATGGCAATTTCGACCTCATTAATAATGGTCTTGCTATTAATTGGAGTCTTTTAATCAATGATTCAGCCAGATCATTTTGAGTATGAACATGAGCTACTGGATGTTCTACGTCAATTCCAATTGACGTGCAATAATCATTAAAAGTTTGAGATGTAAATTCTCCGGCATTGTCAAACCTTATTCGCTTAATTGTATAATCTGGAAATTGATTTCTCAATCGAATGATTTGAGCAAGTAATTTCGCAAATGCCACATTTCTAGTTTGTTGGAGACTTACATGTGACCATCGTGTTGAGGCATCAATCAATACCATAAAATATCTAAATGGCCCAGAAGCAGGATTAATTGGCCCACATATAGCTCCATGAATTCTTTCTAGAAATTTCGGAGTTTCAGTAGCAATTTTATTTAAAGATGGTCTAATTATCAATTTGCCTTGTGAGCATGCGGAACATGATAATTCATTTGGTTGGGGAATTCTCATTTTCTTCATTGGATGCCCAATTGAATTTTCAATAATTTTTCGCATCATTCCCACACCAGGATGACCCAATCGGTCATGCCATAAATTTATCATTTCTTTATTATCTAACTTCTGGTTAGACACCATGTTTATCTCAACCAGTTTTATATTAATGCGATATAATCCCGATGAGTATGCTGGTAATTTTTCATGAATGTTTTTCTTGCCGCATTTTTCAGATGTGATGCATAAATATTCAGTATGATTTTCGGTCATTGTTTCTAAATGATAACCATTTTGGCGTACATCTTTGAAACTTATGAGATTTTTCTTCGAGATTTACTCGAATATAAAGTATCATTAATTACTAGCTTTGTCCCATTAGGAAGTATTATTTGAGCTTTTCCATATCCCTCTATTAGTGTAGTGGTTCCAGAGATTGTGGTGACATCTGCTTTCACCATCTTCAACTCAGAAGAAAAGTATTCTTTGTGCTTTAGGATAGTGTGAGTTGTTCCACTATCTAGGTGGCATTGATATTTGACTCCATTTTCAAACTGATCTATATCTTTATATTAAATAAATAGATAGGTAGAATAAAATATCATTAACATAAGGTGATATCAATACATAAAAAGGAGATTGTATATAAAAAGAAATACAACTAAATAAGCACCACAACATTGTTAAGAAAAATTCAAATATCTTCTTCATATTCTTTATCATTTTCATCGCCTTCTAAATAGAAGTCTGAAAGGTCAAGATTAGGCATTGACGTGCTTGCTTTATTATAAGGATCGACATTAGGCATTGAGGTGCTTGCTTCATTAAAGTTTGCTTCCACACCTTTTCCTTTTTTCTTTTGGGAAGCTAGATACAGCTCCACCAAATGTTTGGC
Source organism: Amaranthus tricolor (assembly GCF_026212465.1). NCBI lineage: Eukaryota > Viridiplantae > Streptophyta > Magnoliopsida > Caryophyllales > Amaranthaceae > Amaranthus > Amaranthus tricolor. Next base: position 8,739,498 of record NC_080056.1, read on the forward strand.
AGTACGACATGTACGTGACCAATGCCCTGTCATGCCACATTTGTAACAAATACTTTCTTTTCTTTCTTGATGGCTATTTTTATTGTGATAACCAACTTGTTTCCCCCATCGAGAATTATTATTGTAATAACCATTTTGATAATTTTGGGGAAAGTGGCCTCAGCCGAATCCTTGAAACTTTCTACCATGTCCATTAAAATTTCCACGACCTTGTCCTCGTCCTCTTCCTCGGAAATTTCCGCGTCCTCTACCACGGTTATTATAATTTCTACGGCCTTTATTTTCAACAGCATGTGCTTCAGGCACATGTGTTTTAGTAGAGTGTGTCTCACGGATAGCTTGAGATCCAATAGGTCTCATATTATAATTTTTCCAGACAAGATCATTATGCTGTTCAGCCAGTGAGAGTACTACACTCAGATCTGAATATCTTTTGAAATTTCTTTCTCTATATTATTGTTGAATAATGTTTGATGGATGAAAAGTAGATAATGTGAGTTAAATCATTTCTGCATCAGTCACCAGGTGCTCACAATATTTCAACATTGATGCAATTCGGTATAATGTTGAATTGTACTCACTGAGAGTCTTAAAATCAGAAAATCTTAAATTCTTCCACTCATGGCCAGCTTGTGGAAGAAGCGCCCTTTTGTGGTGATCAAATCTTTCAACAAGAGAATCCCACAATGTTTTGGGATCTTTTATAAATAAATATTCTGATTTAAGGCTATCATGAATATGATGGCTCAAGAGGACTAAGACTTTGGCCTTTTCTTGATTTGTAGCTATCTTTATTTTGGTAGTTTGAGTTCCATCTATTGGATCCTTTTCTTTTACTTCTAATACAGTATGTTCAAGTCCTTGAGCTTCTAAGTTCATGATGGCATTTTTTTTCCATTCTAAGAATTTTTGTCTAGTTAAGTCTAATATGTTGAATAGTCTTTTGGTAATTTCTGCCATACTTGCTACATAATATATAATTATTTTGTAAGTATATGACAATGCATTAATTCTTATATTTTCATAATAATAAACCATTAGAAAAATAATGATGTTTTAATTTCATAATCTTCTCCCCCTTGGTTTATTGTTATGAATTTGTTGTAGATAATAAATTTAGGAATAAATCAAGAACAAGAGAAATAATAATAATAATAATAATAATAACAAGGAGAAGAACGAAAAAAAATCAAAGACAATAAATGCTAAAGAGGGTAAAAAGGAATAGCATTTACATAACAAATTAGTATAATTTATCATACAAAGTGCACTAACAAACAAAATATGACAAAGAAAATCATGTGCATTTTGTTTCTTCTTCTTCAAAATAAATTATTTCTTCATAATTATTATAATTCCTAATGCTACAAGAAGGACCACCAAACCCATAATTAAGGAGATATATAATTTGAGTTTGGCAAAATTTTCTTCAAATCTAAAAGTATGGGAAGAGGAAGAAGATGGATTGTTTTTGTGATGGTGGTACATTGTCGGTGGAAGGAAGAAGGAGAAGGAGGGTTTTTGATGTAAAGAGTAAAGTTGAAAGGATAAGGGATATGTGGTAAAAATTTGGGGTAATCCGATTTTATAGAGGGTTATCCCAAATTGTACAATATACCGTATTATTTATGTATACTTAAAAGAAATACGTAAAGTAAAAGGTAAATAAAAAATGCACATGGATATAAATGCAAATACTGCAAATAAAAAAATGCACATATAAATATACGAGAATAAAAATAATACTAACCGTCCATTTAGGCGGTAAAAGAAAAACAATTAGCCAGCCATATAGGCGCTTTAAAGAATAACAAAAAAAATAAATAATACTAACCGTCCATTTAGGCGGTAAAAAAGAAAACAGTTAACCAGTCATATAGGCGGTATAAAATAAAACAATAACAAAAGCAATAAAGTGTCCTTGTCATCCGTAAAGGTGACGTATTGTCCAATAAATTATTTTATAGGCCATTTAAATTTATCTTGTAACGTTTAGTACTTGTTTCTCCCTCATCATCTTTGGTTCTTTTATTACTTGGTGAGGGTTTATTTTCAGTTGTTGTTGGGGCATTATTAGTTGGTTGCGTTGATGAATTATTTGTTGGTCGTATCGGTGGAATATTAGTCGGTGGAACTAGTGGATTATTAGTTGGTCGTACATGTGAATTACGAGTTGGTGGTACTGATGGACCATTAGTATTATTGGGATTATTATGTCGGAGCTGATTTAAATCAGTCCTTGCTGGGTTTGCAGTGAAGGGTATGGAATTATGCTCAATTATAAAATATAAAAATGTGTTAGAAACACCTTGGATGATGATGTTGACACTATTTGATTGTTGGTCCATTTGTGGGTACCGATGACGAAAAAATGCTTAATTAGGTTTTTAAAATATTACCTTCTTGATTATTAAAGGTAGAGCTGGTGCTGATAACGTGTTAAAACTTAGAGAGATAAGGAGGAAGTAGAATGAGTAAAAGTTAGAAGATAAAAATGTTTTTACTCTGACGTAGTTTTTACAATGGTGAACTTCCATATTTATAGGCAAGTTCATTCACAATTACATTAAATGCATTCACATTAGAGTAAATTCATTAATTACCTTTCACACTATATTCATTAATTACCTTTCACACTATATCTCAACAATAGAAAATATTTATGCCAAAAAAAAACATTATTTAGCGAGAACGTTCAATTTTTCCTAATTTCACTGCCTGCACGAGACACACACTTCTCTCCGGCGAACATTCAATCACTAAATTAGGGTTTTTCAATTCTCCTACAATTTCATTTACAACAAATCTTTAATGATGGAAAGGCACCGAGGCGGTGACCGTGATCGTGACCGCGACTATCGCGATCGTGACCGAGACCGCGACCGCAATTTCCATCATCAACATCGCCGTCCTTCTCGCTTTTCCGATGCTTTTGCAGTCGAAACCCGCCGTAGTCCTGTCAACTACCGTGATGGATTCTCCGATGGTCGCCGTGCTTTTGAGAGTCCGCCTCAGCAACCTCCCGTAGGTGGTAATGGAGGTTTCATTCCCCCGGTTGGTGGGCCTCCTGCAGGATTTTGGCCCGCTGGTGGTGAAGTTGGAGGCCCGGGAGAGGGAGGGGGTTTCGGGAATGATTTTCCAGGCCCTCGCCGGCCCTTGCAACCATCGCCTTCTCTTTCTGGTCAGAAACGAGGGTTTCCGTTCTCTGGCCGTGGTGGCTCCCCAGGTATTTTGTTTGATTTGTCTTTTATTAAATCAGGGTTACATTAGATCTAATTTAATTTTCTTTATGTCGATTAGGACCAGGTTATGATTATCATGCTCGCGCTACGTGTATGCATTTTAATTTCTTGGTGATTTGTTGCATTCTTTCACTTTGAATTGTATTGAGATGTTGACACTCGAAGCTTATAGAAGGAATTATGGGTTTTTTTTTTCTTGAATACAATGAAATTTGGATGTGAATTAGGTTCAGCTCTTTGCATAGGAAATTTTAGGCGGGAGAATTGTAGCCCTTAAGGTTTGCTTTTGTAGGTTGTAATTGTGAGAGTAATGGTGAACTGAGTGCACCAATTATGATGCACATTGATGTGTGCATAGGGATGTGGAATAATATGGGTGTTTAAGTGCGACTTAAAGTGGTGTTTAATTGTGTATGTAAAATGCATGACCATTTAGAAGTGACTTAAACATGGTTGTAATAGTGTCCACTATGGAGCATGATAAATGAACTTAATAAGGTGTGTTGAAGACCAAGAATCAGATTTTTCACGAGGTGCCTTGAACAAGGCATTCAAAGAATCACATTGCCTTGAACGAGCATGAAGATCAGAAGCATACATTAGCCTCTGGAAGACTGTGCTCAAACAAGCACAAGGGAAGCTCGAACGAGCACAATGTGCTGTTGCAAATTGTAGCTGCCACAATGTCGTTGAGCGCAGTTCTGTACTGGCTTCAGGGCCTTGGATTCTGTTTCTGACTCTTGGGATGCTTAGGAGCCGTCATGTTCTTATTTATTTTTAGCTTTAAGTGTGCAAGGCTCATAATTGTATTTAGCTCTATTGGTAGAGAGCTTATGTGTAGTGGTGTTAAAAATATCCGATTTGGAAAACCCGACCCGGATTGTCCGGTATCTAATTCTTAAAAATGGTATTTTACCCGGTTAGTAAAAAGTGGATAATCCGGACCGGGTACTCGGCTTTCAAACCGGGTATTGGGGTGGATACGGATTGCATTGATTTTTTTTTTTTTTAATTTTTTAATCCAGCAAGACGAAAGAAAGCCCTAGAAAATAGAAATATAATGTGGCGGCTGTTCATTTCTCAAATCTGAGTTTAGTGCCTCTTGTCTTCTTCCTCCTTCATACCGCAGAGCCCAAGGAGTATCACCGGCACCGCCGCATCGTAGTACCTCTTCTTCCTCGCCATTGCTTTTTTTTTTCTTTTATTTATTGGATAAGTAATAACTACTTCATTTATGTTCAGCCTGAAAAAATTTCATCCGTCCCTGAACAAAGATAGTAGTAAATTCTATTGAGGGTGCTAATTTAACCTCATTTTTCCTTACTTCAGATGGCACTGAACCAAAGCCGAACATATTATTTACGTTAATAGGCTGACCAGTATAATTTCCTGTGTCGTAAACTTTGGCCGAGTGAAAATGGTGTGAAATTTGATGTTTGCACGACTTCAGCAATAGATGTGTCTTCGTTGCAAACTGGTTTGGTAATTGAAGACCGATTTGTGTCCTTTGTATGATCTGTGGTATAATCGTATGGAAGAACAAAATTCTACACTTAATGAATTTGAGCTATTATGTTTCAAATTTCTGACAGTTTTTCATAAATGGCAGAGTGAAACATTGTCAACAACTAAATGAAAATAGGTCCAACTCAAAAATAAAGAAAAAAGAGTAAAAAACTTGTTTAAGGAAAAAAAAAAATCGGATATCCAGTTTCTGACCCGAAATATACCGAGTATCTGAAATCCGGATACCCTTTTTAATCCGGTTGGGAACCGGGTTGCATTTTTAGGTATCCGGTTTTGAACACCCTTACTTATGTGCTCATTTATAATCATCAAACACAAACCCCTAAGCCTAAACACAACCTATTCTCTTATTATTATCAATGCAATACTTTGTTGTAAGAGTTCTAGAAACTCCTTTGTTCTAGTATACACAAAGATACTACACATCTCCGAGGGTATAATCTACATTAGGTGCACCTTGTAAATATTTGTGTATTGAACTTAGACTCTAATCTAGCTCTCATTTCAAGAATGATAAGATTTTTAACTATTTCAGAATTGACAAAAGTAAGAAGGGTACCGAGTTGGCTGAGTTACGGAGGCGCAATGATCTTAGTGAGATAATTTGATAGGCGTAACTGTTTCAGAATTGACAAAAGTAAGAAGGGTACCGATTTGGCTGAGGTGCGGAGGTGCAATGATTTTAGTGAGCTAAGCAGTTAAACATTGTCTTTTGATCCAGTCCCAGTTTTTATAGATGAATTATGTCATAGTGTTTGAAAACCAAAATAGTCGGCTCCATATTCCTACTAGTCTAGAAATTAACTAAAAGAAGTAAAGCGGGGCATTTTTAATTAGGATAAATCAATATAGTTTTTGTAATTCTTTTAGATAGTAGTGAAAGTTTGGTGTATGATTTGGGTTATAAAACCAAATTGAACCATAATTATTTCAATTTTTTTTTCCAGTCCAAATCCAAAACCTTATTTGTTCTTGATAACTCCTTCATTTCCCTATTTCATATGTGATCACTTTTAAAGCTTATGTAATTACTTTTTTGTAAGGCTTATTTGATCACTTTTAAGGCTTATATGATCACTTTGAAAGGCCTATGTGATCATTTTTATTTTACTGTGCGATCCTTTAAAAGCTTATATGATCACTTTTAAAGCATAGGTTAATGTGATCACTTTTAAAGCATAGGTTAATGTGATCACTTTAAGGCTTATGTGTTCACTTTTAAAGCTTATGAAGATTCTGTTTTGTGGTGGTGGTGATGGACGTGAAAAATAAAAATGATCATATATGCTTTAAAAGTGATCACATAGGCTTTTAAAGTAATCACATAGGTCTTAAAAGTAATCACTTATAATAGTTAGAGTGATCATACATACTTTAAAAAGTGATCACATAAGTCTTAAAAGTAATAACTTATAATAATCAAAGTGATTACACATGCTTTAAAAGTGATTACATAAGTCTTAAAAGTGATCACATATACTTTAAAAGTAATCACATATGCTTTAAAAGTGATCATACACTATATAAAAAATAAACACATAGGCCTTAAAAGTGATCACATGGGTCTTAAAAGTAATTACACATATGCCTTAAAAATGATCACATAAGCTTTAAAAGTAATCACTTACAATAGTAAAAAGTGATTACATATGCTTAAAAATTGATCACTTAAGCCTTAAAAGTGATCATACATGCAGTAAGCACATAAGCCTTAAAACTGATCATATATGTGTGTGGGCTGGTCTTAATTTTAGGATCGCCACATACAAGAATTCCTCCATTCATGAACGCTTGGACTCATGGCTATAAGCAAAGTTTTTAAATTTTGGCTCTATATTTTGGTTTTCGATTTTGACTTAAGTGAAACCAAGTCCAAACCTAACTAATTCGGTTTGTTCTTTTCCAATCCCAACTCGAACTATATTGAAAAAAAAATACCAAACCATATATTTTTTTTGGGTTAGACCAATCGAAATAACTTTTACTTTTACTTTTTGAGGCCTGGATTCAAAGCTGCGGTGATTGACATTGCTCATTATTCAAATTGAACATACATCATCTAAGCAACTTACAAAGCTTAAATTATACTTCCTCCTATTCACCCTACTTGTCTCATTCACATTTTTCACACATGCCGAGACAACATTTTAACCTTTAATATCTTTAATTGTGCATGATTAAAATTTATAAAAACTTGATATTAATAATCTTTACATTGAGACGAATAAAATAAGATCCCACTTCATTATATTTTAATTATAGATTAAGAACAAAATACAAATTAAAAGTGATTAGTGAATAGTAACCAAAAAGTAAATGGGACAAGTAAGAAGAATAGGAGGAAGTATATGGATAAGAAACTTAAACGGATGTAATTAACTTACTAAATATGGTGTACTAAGTTACTAATGAATTGCTATTTCCTTGGGAATGGAGCTTGACAGAGGATGTTTGCGGAGAGATATCGAGAAGAATGTAGAAAGAAAGAGGAAAATTAAAGTGTGTAACATATGAGAGGAACTAAGAGTTTGAAAAGATAAAGAGGGTAGTGTCGATTATCAAAGAGAGAAGCTAACCCTTTTTTTTTAAATTTTTTTTTGGGGGGTGGGGGTTGGTGTTGAAAAAATGAGCAAAGCACGGTTGCTGTGTTGGCAATGTTCAACCACTTGAAGGAAACTTGCACGATAAAGAGATATCCAAGCAATATTCGTACACTACACATTGCAATAATAGGAATTTTTATTTTAGGTCTCTGTCATCCAGATTTAAGTTAATTAGCTTTCCTCATTTTTTGTGCACTGATTCTCAAACTGAGATAGGCTTATGAGGTTTGAGCCTATATGCCCTAGAAAATTTTTTGATGCAAGTGAGCCTTAAATGGTTAATAGGCTTGCTGGTAGGACTAAAAACTTTTGATTATTTGTCCAAAATCAACATTCAGCTTATGTTTGAAATTCATATTGTGTCTAATGGAATTGTGCTTGGTAAAGGGTCCTTTTACGTTGTGGTATTCACCTAATTCTATATTAACATTGCTTGAATTTCCGAATTTATTCAAAACCAACCTTGCTATGCAGTCTTACGAAACTCATGATTTCTTTGATTCATGTTGACCTAAAAATTCATCTTACATATATGTGTTTATAGACTTTTGATACCACTCTTCCTCCATTGCAATCTCATACTCCCTTATATTCTAATCACAAGTTTCATTTCCTTTTTGACATATTGACATTAAATATCTCATTTTCTTATTTGGGAACCTTTATCCTTATTTATGCCCTCATTGGATCTGACTATTTACATGAGTGTCATTAAAAAAAACCACTTTTTCCCTTACTCACATCCATGTGGTCCCCCCTCTCCCTTTTTTTTTTCTTTTATTAAAATTGGAGTTCACCCCCCATTTTAATTAAAATTGGAGTAAAACCAATATAAGACATTCAATTAGAATAATAGTGTAAAATTGTTGTAACGGTCAGAATTGCTATAACAAAACGGTGATGTGGTAACAGAAGTGATGCGATTATTGTATTGTATTTATGATTATTAACTATTAACTCAACTCATTGTTTGACTTCTTCAGTTTTGGATGCAAATAGTTAAAAGTGACCCATTTAGTGAAAAGCAAAAAATCGTGTTATTTTTTATTTACAAGAAACAATGAAGAATATAACCAATGCCCCATTTCAAAAAATCCTTTGTAATCTTAAAATTATTTATGTATTGATGTATTATAAAGTGCATTAGATGTAATATCAATTTGACCAGTGTTGATTTGGAATTTGGAATCAAAGTGTTGTTTTGTCAATCTAGGTTCAATTGCAAACAATCTAGGGGTGAGTTCCCGTATATCCGATCTTCCCTTAATTCGCGAAGGGGTGGGAGCCGCTTTAACGACATTTTTTGTACCTCAATCTCTATAGTGAGGTAGTGCTTTATATCTTAAATTGACAAATTTTAAGATGGAGTTAGTTAGTTTGAGAGGGTCCTTCAGTCTTTATTGTTTTTTAGACATGCTTCCTAGCTCTTTATTGCAATCAATTAACCAAGAACACTTTGATTTTTGTTGTGGATATGTGCCTATTCTTGGTGAAACTCTCATCTTGTTCTTAGTTTCCCAAGATTGAGGTTCAGTTATCTTTGTGATTTGTGTTTGTTGAGTTCATTATAATCCTTTTTTGTGTGTTGTGGAACACACTTATTCTCCTAATATCTTATCCAGTTCTTGTATTTTCTTTCCTACTCTTCCTCCTCCCCTTCCCCCCTCAAAAATGGGAATGAAAAATGAAAATGATTGTACTTGAGTTTGTGGCTTCCTAGTCACTGGATGCATCTTCATATGGCTTTTGTTTTTCACTTGCAGAGCACTTTGATGGAAAGAGTTTTGTTAAGCTTTTTGTAGGGTCTGTACCCAGAACAGCCACCGAAGAAGAGGTATGTTAGTCTTGTTAATATGCGTTTTTGATGTTTCTTACTGTAAAAGTCATGGAGGGAATAGTGTCTGATTATAAATTAGCCATTTAGGCAATTGGTTGTTAGGTATATTTGCCTTGTGGTTTGTGTATTTATGCTCCTTAGACAGCTTGCAATGTTTACATTCGCGTATGTGCATATGTGTATGTAAAAGTGTTTTGGGGGTGATTGATGTAGTTTTGGCTTTCATCATGAGATGTTATTGTATTTCTAACCGATGTATTCGGATTTGCTTTTTCCAGTCTATGAGTTGGATGCTTTTGGGCCTTTTGGCTCTTGGTGTATTTCACTTTAATGGCATATGTTCAACTCAAGGCAATGAGAGTATTAAGGGTCATCCAATTTAGCGGCTGTGCTCATAGCCAACTTATTAGGATTTACCCTAACATTGGTTAGCAAGCAAGGGACTATTCTTAAGTTGAAATTGTTTCCAAACATGTTATGATACTAGGAATGTCTATTGTTTTTTCTCTTGAGTGGTTATGTACATGTCTACTCCTGACCCTTTTTTCTTTGAGGGGTCAGAGGGCGTAGTCTATTTCATCGGTTCATCTCATAATGAGTGTTGTCAAGCCTAATAACTTTGGGCATTTTCTCAAATCTCCTTCATCCCTGAGGTTTATTGTAGTGAGACTCTGCAGCACGTCTCTCTTATTGCCTCAAGTTCTTAACGTTTTGCACTTGAATTCTCTGATGAACAACAGAGTAGGGTGATCATAATCTGCTCTGATGCAACCATAACCATTGTCCAGTATGTATGCTGTCATAGGTAAGGTTTGAGGGGACTCAGATGTGTTCAGTTTTACCACTTGTCACTTATTAATAACAGAAAATAATAACAAAAGCATAGGAATAGAGACGAATTGACTTTTGGAAATGAATCAAATCATTTAGTTGCATCCGTGTGATTGTTTGCAATTTTGTGTGCATCACTGATATATAATGATTCTTCTTGTTAGATACGACCATTGTTTGAAGAACAAGGAAACGTCTTGGAAGTTGCTTTAATAAAGGACAAGAGAACCGGACAACAACAAGGTATGTGTTTTAGTTTTTAATTGATTGCTGTTTATGTACCTTTTTTTTCAGGTGTGCTATTTTACTGTGTGGCTGATGGAAGCAACTGTAAGCTGTGACCTCTGTTTCATCTCATTTATTTTTGCAAGATTTTTCGGGCCTGTTGATTTTGGTTGGGACCTTACTTTAAGTCTGCACTTTCAATCAAGAAGAAGCGAGGGATGTAGACCTACTTAAAATTTTCTATGTAGATCAGTCTATAGAGCAATTACCCCTGCTCTGGTACTAGTGGCTTCAGCAGAGGGGAGATGTTACCCGGAACGCAAAAGGCATTTGTAATGGGAATGTCTTCTGCAGAACTATAACTAATTGTATTTCAGGATGTCTATTCCTGAAACTGCTGTATAGAAAGCACCATTAAAATATTTTGACTTTTGTTTTAAATGGGCATCGTGATATTAAATCTAAAGGGGTTCTTATTGGTCCATATTCTCTTACCATGGAATCATGTGATATTTTAATTCCCTGGAATCTCTTTCTAGCTGTTGAGTTGATGGATGAGATGATATTGAAGTTTGTCTAAACTATATGGTGCTATAATGGGATGGTCTGATGATTTATGTTTTGAGCCTCTCAGGCCTCTTGTTGTGGGCCTAATAGCTTTCTATGGCAATGTTTCTTTCTATTTGATTAAGTTGTTTTGAGTTTATAATAATGAGTTACGAAACTTGGTCTTGGTACATGATATCAGAACGTTTGTCTTTTATTTCCATTTATCCTTACAGGTTGAGGATGTTGACATTTGGACCTGGTACACATTCAGTGTCGTGGAATTTACTGTGGTGCTTAAGTCTCTTTGCATAGTATATAGTTTTCTTCCGTAAATTGGTCATGAATTGTGTTTTTCTTGAGGTTGCTGAGGCACATTTATGCTATGATGCGCTTGCTGTAGCTAGTTTTACGTAGGATGATTGGGCTCTTGAATTTTCATAGCAGAATCGCAGCATCAAGCATATTTTTAAAATATGCAACAGTGCACTTTTCGTTTCCTTTTATTTGTGTGAATGCTTCATCTGCCCAAATTTGGATGCAACACTGCAGTCCGTTTGCTCCTTCATCCTTTATATCTTTTCTAATCTCATAGCTGGCTTATTTAGATTGTTTTATTGCTGTATCCAATAGCTTTTTAATTTGATTTCCTGATTCTTCAGTTTTGAAATTATGAGGATATGACTTGAATTGTAGCGAAAGATGGAGCAACAACTGTTGTATTCAGGAAGTATCAATGGTGATAGTGTGTTTGAATATGAACTGTTTCGTTAATCTAATTGTTTGTCTTTTGCTACTTGGCCTTGTGCATAGTTGAATGTTGCGACGGTTTTATTCTTTCTGATCTGGTTATTTTTGTGTTTTTGGCTGGCAATATGTGCTGTTTGTGTGAATCGCATGTTGTGACGTGCCCTCTTATACGACTTTCTTGTGTAATCTTGAATCTTTCTTTTTGTTGCTTATAGCTTGTAATGGGATGTGCTTGAACAGTATAACTTAGAGGATGTGGAAATTGGCAGAGGGCTGTTTTGTGCGTAGTGTTGGTGCATTCCAGTAACAGGTTGCACTCATACAGTTCGAAATGCCCGGATCACTTCTTTTTGCAGACTAGGGAAAAATTTACTGACTTAATAAATTTGCTTTCATATTGGCTTCATACCCTGTCTTTCTGATTTAGGTTTAAGTTATTGATTTGGGGATTTGTCTAGAGATCAACGTTTACATCATTCACTATAATGTGTCTTATCCCATTTTGGAATGTATCACCTTTTAGTTTTTCGAAGTTCGGATGAAACAAGCTTGATACGGTGATGCCTCTTTCTCAAATCAGTTTGCATTGATTAGAGTGATGGTTCAATTATGTTTTTTTTTTATATTGTCATATACAGTTTCGGTCATGGCAGCAAATCTCTATGTATCAGTGTCATAATGTAAAAATATGGCTGCATTGCATTGCATCACATCAGCCACATTGTAAAGGTTTTCTAAAAAATTGAACTGATATTTCTTGTCAAGGTATTAAAAAAAAAACATTTCGGGCCGCTTCGAGAGATGTCTCATGCTTTCGGCCGATATTTGGCGTTACGATAACCGCATTACTCACGTTGCCGCATCACTTTGCTGCAACCGCGATTGCGACCATTACCACATTTTTATGCTATGATCATTGTGTTACCAAGCATTTTAAAGGGTTTTGAAATTTGAACATTACAAGAATTTATAAGAGCACGTGGCAGCTGCCAACCATTGAAATTGCTAGGAGAAGTGGCATCTGTTACCATTGTTGCAACTTGCAACCTTGACCACACCAGATTTTATACCATGGTTTCAGTTGACTAGTAGCTTTAGGAAGCTTGTGTGTTCTCGTGTCCAATACTCCAATGTTAGCGTTGTTAAGTGTTGATTATGGTGCAAAATATTGCCGCATGACCATATCGTAAAGGTTTTTGAGCCTACTGCGAGTGACTGTAAAAGTCTTTCATGACCATTATTGCAACCGTGACCAACTATTTTTTCACTATACAGTTGATATTTCGTAGAGTAAAAATGTCAAGGAGCTGTAATCAAGATCAATTTTGATCTTTAAGATTTATAGCATTCTATTACTGTGATAAGGAGCTTGTTTTTCGTGTAAGGATTTTTCATGCTTTTTCTTACGTTCTCAACAATTTCACTTACTGTTACATTGTTGGATGCTATTATTTGCTGTGTTAGGAAAGCCGGAGCAATCATTGTTTGACAGAGTGATCTTATTTTCCTGAATAGTTGTCTCTGTAGTTTGGCGGTTATTGAAGGATATTGGTAGTTTGTAGCACCTGAGGCGAGTTGGAGGACTTTCAAAAAATAAACTGGTTGTCACAACATTTGTCCTTGTATAGTTCAACTGTTATATTGTAATCTGTAAACAATGGTGCTCCAACATATATTGGCTCTTCCTGGCTGCTAAAGTATTACATAGTGTTGTGATCTTGTTGCACAGAAGACATGGAATTTCTGTTTATGTTTTCTCTACTCATCTTAAACGAGCTTCAATTTTACTATTTACAGATGCGAATGTATACGTTAGCTGCAGAATGTGTCATGGTTAACTTTATTTTTTCTTTCTTTGATCTTGAAGATTTTCATGCTTGCTATTTTGTTTGATAATCCACCTTAAAATTTTTAGGATTATGTCATCAGTGATTAGCATATTTTAATGATGTTAATGCTCTTTATTTTTATGTCCAATGCACTCTGCTACGGTAAGTTAGGCTGTGATTAAAATCGAATGCTTCTGTGACCTTGATTTTTAAATTATAATCTTATAGTGAAGTTTTATATTTGTAAAATTCCAAGGCAGGATGAGTTTACTGCTGCTTTTATGTCTTCTCGATGTTAGTGACAATTAATCTACACCTTAATAGTTGTAAGTTACAGAGACATTGTTTATTGTATTCATGACTAGTAGCATAGAGCTCAACGTAATTACTGGTAGTACAAGCACTTTTTTTGAGAACCACTTAATGGTGGGATTCAGAATGTTGTTAGGTATCTATTTGTTTGGAGATCTTTTAATCCTTTCATTTTGTGTTGGACCAATGTTTTGTGCCTTCTTAATGCGAAGTGTCAGGGACATCTGGAGACTTTCAAGATTGTTAAGCAGATGTTACGAAACTAATATTGATATTTATGATAATTCCTGTAGGCCTGTGGGTCTGCGAACTTTGTTTATTTCTGAATGTAGATTGCATATTATGTGGCAACTATTTCTTAAGTGCCCTTCCTTGAGGCCACACCAACCAGAGGATCTGTGCATCATGACAATATTTGTTCTTGTATTATCGCAATGTTTTGTTTGTTGGGCATTCAATAGCGTTTTATTCTTTCAGATTTTGAAATTCAGGAAGTTTACACTGGATTTGGCAAATGAATGTTGCCTGTTGCCTATTAGCCTTGAAATTTAAAATATTAATGAATGTGGATATTTCCTATCTGAACATTCTACGTATTTACATGTTAGTGGCTTGGATTGTCCCTTAGCAGGTGCTGCCAGTTTTGTCTTCTCAGCTTCAGGAATAGTCTGACATTTTGAGATTTGAATGTTGAGGCAGCAGTTTTTCATATTTGTACCAGGGCTTTACTTGTTGCAGCATCTATATTCATTGTTATTTTTCGTTTCTTATTTCCTTGCATTTTATATTGCGTTGAATGGATAAAGTAGCTCAGTAAATCATTACATGGAGCAATTGTTGACTTCTGCAGGGTGTTGTTTTATTAAATATGCTACTTCTGAAGAAGCAGACAGGGCAATAAGAGCTTTGCACAATCAATATACTTTGCCTGGGGTGAGTTTTCCCCTCTTTGGAGTGTTCTGACATTTTAGTCTTTGCTAAATATTCATGCTGACTGTCTTCAGGGAGTGGCTCCAATACAAGTTAGATATGCTGATGGTGAACGTGAACGTCTCGGTAATGGTTCGTAATCTTCAGGGCTTTCGTTTGTTAAGTTTCTGAGTTGCTTATAGAAATCTTCAAGGGATAGTTTGGTAAATTATTTTGGATAATTTTAGCATGGTAAACATATTTTGTCAATATGTTGGTGCGCCTGCATTATTTGTTTAGTTGAGTGTAAGAGGAATTTGGAACTAAGAAATCGATTCTTGAAGCTTAAAAATAATAGTAGTCAGCAGTTTTAGGAATCAGGCTCATTGATAGACCTAGTATGGTAATTTGTTTTCTGCATATAATCATACTCCTTTCAATGTTATCATTTAAACTGTTAAGTTTATCTATTAGGGATTCATCCGGTTATTAGGAATTTGAAGAGTTGATGATTGGAAACTTTGCTCTAATTTAAACCAGACAATATCCAACATGACTCTTTTTCTTATGCACAATTTTGATAAATGGGGTTAAAGTTTAGCTAGAGTAATGCCTGTCTTGACTTCTATTAACAACGAAAGGGTTAGGTGGTGTTTCCATAAAAAAAATTTCCTAGCATAAACGAAAAAAAAGATTTTGTATAGTTGTGCATAATTTCGAATGTTTAGATATATGAGTTTCAGTACATAGACCATTGTGTGGTTGTGTCTCTCAAATTCATTAACTTCTATTAATTCTTTGATCTTGTGCATTCTATTTTTGTCAGAAGAGAAAGTTGCTTATCTTTTTTCTGGGTTTGGAGAAGATGGGGTTGTGAGAGGGAACCTTTTTTAAAGTGTTTGACAATGTTCTGTCTGAATTTAATTGCCCGATAATGATTAAGCTCAATGTGTTGCCTTAGGTGCAGTTGAGTACAAGTTGTTTGTGGGTTCATTGAATAAGCTTGCTACGGTGAAGGAAGTGGAGGAGGTATGTTTGAGATAATTTTTGTACGTATTTGATATATACATTCTACAGTTTGTTGTCTTTGATCTAGCTCATAGGCTTGAACGTTTTTTTTGACCGAGTATTACTTCATATCTCTAATATGCTATAAAATTATGATGATCTTTGATCACTTATGTCTGCTAGTACTTGCTATTCTGTTAATGAAACAATTATTATTCTTGTGGTTGATGTCTTGACTCTTGATCATCTTTTAAACCTATATTTACCTCTATTTTCTAGTCGTTTAGTTTAATTGATGGTCATAACATGTGCTCTGACTTCCCGTAGGCGATAAATTCTTTTTTATATGTTTGGACTAGAATCCAGTCATGACTCAAGAGTGTCAAGTGCTGTTCGCCCCCAGTGCTGATGATGTTTCTGTTTTGGATCCTAATAATCAGAGTCTTGGATATTGGTGCAGTTGTTTGTGGACTCAGTTGTGATTTCTGTTATATTCTTAGAGTTCTAGAAATGGATCTGACAAAGTAATCTTGTGTTCCTTACACTCTGATTTGGAAAAACGAAAAGTTTTTTATTATTAATTTATCCTCCATTTCTTCTACTGTTGGCAGCTTCTTTGGTCAAACTTTATTAGTTTCCACCACTAAATTATTTGCAAATCACTTTCTATCATGAAGCTAGTAGATCTCACTACTCAAATAAGTGTTCATTATTTACCTCATGGTAGTTAACACATTTTTAATTTGATTACTTGTGGTAAATATGCTAAACTGTTATGAAATAGGGACCATATTTATTTTAATTTAGTTTTTTATTAATTTTTTTCTTAAGACTTTTTAAAGTTCAAAGTACACTGTCAATAGCTTGTTATTAATGAATAAGCGAGGTTAAATATATTAAATGTAGGGAACATTGTCAAAACTACCTATTGGATTTTTTTTTGTCAAATACTACCTATTGAAATATTTTCTTTGTGAAAGCTTACCAAATATTGGTTTTCATCAGTTGACCGTTAAATTTTTGTTAAAAATTACCTTCAAAATTTTTTCATCGTACAAAAAAACCCACAACAATAATGCTAGACTTAATCCTAAAAAATTGTGATCGACTACATGAACCAATGTATCAATTCTATAGTTCTCCACTTGAACTCTTCTCTATTTTATTCATTTCGATTTTCTACAATCTCAATTTGTAAGTCTAAGTCATTAATATCCGTTTTCACTTTTGTCCTTCAAGTATTGAGCTTCAACTTTCTATCTTTCTTATCGGTTCACTAATATCCCGTCTTTGGACATGCCATATTTATTTAAAATGATTCTCTTTTATCTTTTTCACAACATTTGCTACTCCTAAACTCTTTCTTATATTTCCATTTTAAATTCTATCTCTTAAGGTATGCCCACTCATCCATTGAAGCATTTGCATTTCCGCTGCTCCCATTTTTATACTATGATCCTTTCTAATTGTCTAACATTTTGATTCATATAATAACGCCGGTCTAATGGTCGTTTGATAAAACTTACCCTTTACCTTTAATGACACACCTCGATTGCATAATGTTTTAGTAGCCACTATCTAGTTTTTCCACCCACACTTTATTTTACGGGTCACATCTCGTTGGATATCCACACTACTCTGAAATATGAACCCAAAGTATTTGAAAAACATCCACTTAAAGCGATTTCTTTCTCTTCTAACTTTGTAATGCCTCTCGTTATCTCGTTTGCACTAAAATTACACTCCATGTACTAGGTCGTGCTCTGAATTAATTTGTAACCTCGTGAATCCAACTATTGTCTTCATCGTTCTAACTAAGCATTTACTCCCTGCATGGCTCTTCTACCAAAACAATATCATCAACAAACAATTTACACCAAAACTATCATCGAGTTATGTCATCTAAAACAGTTGCAAAAAGAAAGGGGCGTAAGGCCGACCCTTGATGAAAGGCAAATGTGATTGGAAAATCCTCTGTTGCCCCTTCACATGTCCTAACATTCGTCTTTGCTTCTTGATTCATATCTTTCAATATATTAATGTATTCTTGGAAATGCCCTTCTTTGTCATTGCCAACAAAGTGCTTCTTTTGTTACCTCGTATGTTTTTTTCAAGTCCATAAAATGGGCACTTAGTCCAATCTCTGCCAACTTTGGGATAATTAATTTCTTAACTCTTTTCAACATCAACTTCCCCGATTTTGTCAGAAGCTTGACAGTTCTTGAGACAACTTCTGTATCTTGATTTAGAGGATGTCTAAGTGTTTCACTAGGTGGAGTAGAAACATGCAATTAGTTACATCAAAGAATGATTGAAGCAGGAATCATGCAATGCATTGTAATTTTCACTTTTCCCCATCCAGATACCAAAATCTCTTGCATTTTCTCATGATCTTTAGGATGCTTGTTATCAGGTGCGAACGACCTGGGTTGACGATTGGGCGTCCAACCCGCATTTTTGGGATCATTCTCAATAAGCTAATCATATTTTTGATTGGTGTCGCTCTAGAAATAGCAATTTAATCCACATTTTTCCTTGACATGCTTAGTATCTTTTGAATTTGGGATCATTCTCGATATGTTTGGATTCTCTTATACTGCACTACAATTTTACTTTTATGCTAGCCTTGTTCTCTCTATGGGGTTTTGATGTGGCAAGGCTTTAAGGAGGTAATCCGGTTCTATCACCTACTTTGTATTTAAGCGCTAGTGTTAATGGTTCTTGGTTTTACTAGAGGCTCTGAAGCTTTCATCACTCCTTTTAGACAACCTTTGTTTGTGGATTACGTCCTAGGTCTATCCATGGAAAAAATCATGGTCGGGGATGCGTTTGCGAAAACGGCCGCGGTGTCGTGAAAAACGACTATAACGGAGAAATACGCAAATCGCGGCCGACGTGGTGTGATTTAAAAAAAAAATTTCACGTAAGGGGAGTTTTGAACTTATAATTGCATTTTGTTGTTGAAGTACTATTATTATGTGAAAATGTTTGCCAAAACTGTTACGATGCTAAGAACGATACAAACAACAATGAACAAAACAACGTTTGACAATGTAAACTAAACAAAAGAGACACAAGGATTTAAGGAGGTTCACCCAATGATGGCTATGTCCTCTGTGGTGTGTAGTTTCTGTTTATATTATATCAAAAGAGTATAAACAACACTTCTAAATGAAGAATTACAATTGAGTAAGAGATAAAAACAAAAGGCTATGTGTTTGGCTTAGGGGTTGTGTTTGATGTGTTTGATGTGTGAGTATGAGAGCCCTATATATAGTACTAGGTACTAGAATATCAATAGCTCACTTGAGTACATAGTTAATATTGAGTAATGAATAATATGAAATAACTCCAAGAACTTGAAAGGTCGAAAATCAGCATCCCATGCATATCAGAAAATCCGCTCGACCGAAACAGGGAGCTCGCTCGGTCGAGCGAACATGAGCTACATTCTGGAGCCTTCTGTCTGACCGCTCGACCTACCAATATGGCTCGCTCGGTCGAGCGGGTAGGTCGAGCGACCTCTCTGATTCCTCTGTCAGAATTCTGATCGAGCTATCATAAACCAAGTCCCTTATTCTTCTTCATTAATTTTTATTAACACCCATAATTCTCCACGAATACTCTCCACATAATAACATCCATTTGCATTCCACAAACCAAGAGTCACACACATGAATACACACTTTAATTTGTGCACTCAAGTCACACATACCATTCATAACATTATGTAATAACATGCAACTAAGTATTATAATTGCAATATTTGAGATTCTTTTAGCGCATAATTATTAACTTATTAGTTATTAGTTAATTATTTTGTTTATCAACTATAATTACGAGTAACTATAAGCTAAATGATTGTAACAATTAAAGTTAGTGGGTATCAATGAAATTTTAACTGGAAGACAATTAACATTGTAATGGTGAAATATCGTCATAACGGTAAAATAACGGGCGCTACACGTTACGTAATGGTTAACGCGATGTTTTGACAGTAAAATCTCATGCACCATTATATAATGGGATTCAATGTCGCGACAACTTTCAAGCAGTGTATATAACGGGCGTTACGTAACCTAACGAGGGAATTTTTATTCCATGGTTCTATCACTTTGGGTTCAAATACGTACTCATTTTTTTCATAATTCTTTATCATGGACTATGGAGTAACCAAGTCTCAAACGTTGTATGACTAAAATGAGGATACCGCAACTGTTTACTACTAATCACTGCTTGAGTGAGACAAAATTTTGCAATTCTTTGTCATTTTGAGGTTTCGAGTAATTTGTCGTGAGAAATTTTCACCATATACTCATGAACAGTTGAAAAAAATTACCTTGTAATATAGTGCTCTAAAAAATGCACATAATTTTGAAAATTCATATAATAGACATTTACTCCCATAAACAATATCGAAGCTTGAATCCCAATAGTAGGGGGTGATTGCTACATGAATCAAAGTAAATGAACGTGAAAATATATCATGTAGTTACTGATCAGAACTAGAGTGTTTAGCTCACTTGGCGAGGGGTCCATCTCCCAGGAGGTGGAGTTGTGAACTTTTGTTGGGTTTTATTTGGGGTTGGGTGGGCGGGCAGTATGGTTTGCATACCTTTTCTGTGTTTCATATTTAGTGGTTTCTCATTTTTGTGTGTCTCTAAACCATGTTACCGCCCTCTATGCCATGTTTTACCAAAATGTACTCTAATATTGTGCTTTAAGGTCTTTTATATGACCTATAATAAGTTTCTTTTTTCCTTATCAGATATTTGCACGATATGGTCGCATTGAAGATGTATACCTTATGCGTGATGAAAGGAAGCAGAGTAGAGGTTTGTTGCCATGTGCTGAAATCTTTGGTGAATTGCCTTTTTGTTTATGCTATCAAATTGCATACTATTACTATGTCATTACTACTAATTATTATTGTTCTAGACTTTTTGTCGTTACAATTCTTCAATCATTTTTTACCCTAGCAACAACAAAACTTGTATTACTTTAGCTTTAAGCGCTTTGTTTGCCCAAAACACGTTATAGACCATTCTGGATCCCTCTTGGCTCTGAGTACATTTGATTGTTTGGGACGACATTTCTCCTTAATCAAGATCACTATCATCTTTTGCTATGATTAAGCAAATTAATGAACTAGTATGGGGTTATGATTCTGCTTTTGGAGGGAAAAAGAACTGAATTTTCTCCTTTTATTGTTATTGGGTATGTGATGTCTGTGTTTGTGCAACCAAAATGGATATCCCTTCCTATATATTTGTGAACATTAAGAAATCCTATGATGTGTTTCTCCCTTAATATATGGCCTAGTTTAGTTTTATGCACATATTGAGGTTACTATTACTAATGTACAAGTTAATTAATTTGCCTGAAGTCCCAAAATATCTGAAAACTCCATGGAAGATGATATTGAAGGTGTAAATGGGTCACAATTCACATGAAGTACAATATTGGAAATTATGATCTTTTGCATTGAAATGATGGAATTTGCAATAATTAAAGTTTAAGACTTGTCTAAAAAGGATATCTACTGTAGGATGAGTACATGATTAGTCCTATAGAAGAAATTTGGATCCTTCTACTTGCTCAAGTCAGCTATGTTTTGTTACTGATTTATATCTATATTGTGAAGGCTGTGGGTTTGTCAAGTTCTCTAATAGGGAATCAGCAATGGCAGCGATAAATGATCTGAATGGGATTCATACAATGAGGGTA
Source organism: Amaranthus tricolor (assembly GCF_026212465.1). Taxonomy (NCBI): domain Eukaryota; kingdom Viridiplantae; phylum Streptophyta; class Magnoliopsida; order Caryophyllales; family Amaranthaceae; genus Amaranthus; species Amaranthus tricolor. The sequence goes on from NC_080056.1 coordinate 8,760,844, forward strand.
AGCTTGTTTTCATTGTTGTCACCTTCTTCTCAAGAATTGTAAGCATTATAACTTAAACCGGCATTTTTTCCATGTAGGGCTGCGATCAACCTCTAATTGTTAGGTTTGCTGATCCAAAGAGGCCCCGGGCTGGAGAACCAAGGTTTGACCAATTTAGGGTTTTTAAATACATATGTTTTTTTGACCTTCTAGAACTGTGTAAATTTTTTTAGTAAACAATGTTTTCAGTTCTTTGTTATTGATACCTAAAGGCAACAGTATATGCAATTGGTTGAATGCAAATGTGAAGTGTAGTCTGCACTTTCAATTGCCTTTGAAGCTGTTATTTAATTGCCTTATTCGTGTTTGCCTTTTGGTGTCTTGACGACTATCAAATTCATTGATAGTTGATATTCTAAAAATTATTTTTTGGGGCATAGTGGTACTACTGGAATTGGCATGGGAGCTTTGGCTGTACTGCCCTTGAAATGTAACAGAGCTTATAAAATCGATATAAACAACACCATATGACCAGATTCGGGTCGAATCACGGATTGCCAACAAATTCAAACAACAAAAGTACGTTCTAGAATTTACAATCTTAATGAAGATTATGTCATTCTGACTAGACATATCCAAATCAAAGTTAAAATCAATAATGTTGGTCAAATGCAGCGGAAGAAAAAAAAAAGTCTACAGCTCTATAACCCACCAACTGGGCCTCTTCAAAAGCAAATTGTTTCAAAGTTCAAAATCAAGCTTAGTTCTAGATGTTTGTTTTGCTTCACGTGTTTTTGGATGGATAAGGGTAAGGAACATGTTGACAACTCTCAATTTGAGAGGTTGGGGGAACATTCTTTTTATGATTTACTATGACCTATGGGGTAAGTTGGTAGTATGGATTTTGGAATTAGATAAAGGGTGAGGAATTTTTCACCTATATATAGGGGCCATCCAAGAGATAGTCGCAAACTTTTATACATTCTTTGGCCATGACGTGGATCAAACACTTTCTAAGCTTTGGGAATGAGGGGAAATATGGGGAAGAAGAGTTACCCAGGATTGAGCCCATTCGTGACCCAAATTTGGTTGACCCTGAACCCATATTATATGATGTATGAATTTTGAAACAGTTTGTTTTTGAAGAGGCCTAGTTGGTGGGTTCTCGAGTTGTAGACTTTATTTTTTTCTTCTCCAACATTCGAACAAGATTATTGAGTTTAACTGTGATCCGGATATATCTAGTCATATCTCGATCTTTATTAAGAGTGTAGCTCTGGAACTTATTTCTGTTGTTTCTATACGTTAGCAATCCGTGTTACATGAAATGTAAATTGGAGTTTGATAATATTTCAGCCTTGTCTTCCATCATGTTCTTATGGTTCATGCCAAAGAGGATTTTGTGTAATTTCTTTTATGAGAGTTGGTTGTTAACATATTTGCTTTGGAACTTTTATCTGCCCTTGTTTTTGAGACCATTTTTTTTAGTTTTAATTGTCATGTGACAACTGTATCTCCTTATTATCCTTCACCTCTGTTTTTTAAATGCACCATTTCTTTTGAAAAGCTCTCGCATAAATGAGAGAATTGGTGTAATTTAAATAAAAGTGAATGTAATATCTTGGTTTTTTTTTTTTTTTAATTTTTTTGATCATTTTATATTAGGGTTCAGGTCAGGATGTGTTGTGTATATTGAGTTCATACATGTTCGAAGATTAAAAAAAATGAATGTTATCTTGTTTTTTTTTTTTTTTTTTGTTATCATATTACTCACTGAAATAAGGGTTCAGAGTAGGATGCATTGTTTCTTTTTGGGTGATTTATTTATTTATTCCTTTTTCTTCTCTTAGGTCCGGGCCTGCATTGGGAGGTCCAGGCTTTGGTCCTTCTCAACCAACAGGGATCAGGTACTGTGCAGTTTGCCTCAACATCTTCTGGGTTTTTGTCTTTGGAGGGGGCGGGGTCATGGGAGTACAAGGACTTTTTAGTTTATTTTCTCTATTGATTATTCTAGTTTTCGTATTACTTCTCAAAATTTTAATTTATTTTGGTAAAGCTTTAAGTGCTTTGATGAACTTCCAGTTGACGCTTGTTTGGGTCTTTTGTTTTCAGGCCGGGTACTGGACCCGATTTCCCTGGTCCTATGGGCGGTCTGGGGGCACCAAATGCATGGCAGTCTATGAATCCACAGAATCTAGGTCCATCTGGTAATGTTGGCTTGCATGGATTTAGCAATCAGTTTCCTCCTAGATCTGGTGATGCAACAATTCCTTCAACTCCTGTAAGTGGTAAACTATATCCTGAAGTGCATTTAGTAGATAGGCCTAGGATATACGTGAAATGGTATTATGTAAATATACTTGTCCAAAAAATTACTGGACATATTGACGACTTGTTAGTCTTTAGGCTGATACAGGTTACCTAATTTTTTAATCCTCGTTGGAATTGCGAATGAGATAAGTGAATTTTTTTTTATCCATTGTGTGCAAACTGCAATTTGAAAAGTGAATTAGGTAAAACTGAGTTGATAAGTTAGCATCAAGCTTCACTGTAGTTTGTGCATACTATTTTTTTATATGTTGAGATGATGTCTAATTTGGATGCAGGGAAACTTTTTCCCTTTAATAGTTACAACTACTTACATCAAATGATGAAAGTATGTTGTGCAATATATTTTCGCCTGAAGTGAGAAGTGTAATTTTTATAATATGAAGTTACTCCTGGATACCTGTTTTTCTGTAATATTGATGATCATGTTGGTAGGTGGTACTATATTTACTGGTTTAGCTCCAAATTCTAGAGATATTGAGTTGTCTTTGTCTTGGGCTTATATGATATTCTGTGAATACACCATTGAGATTGCCAAATCTATATATTACAGATGAATACCTTTAAATTGTCAGGGTGCCCATGTTGGTGGTCAAGGCAGTCTTACAGAAGGTTCAGTCAGTGGAGCTGTTTCTGCTACATTACCATCCTCACAGGTCCGGCATTTTCTGCATAAGCTTCTCCTCCTTACCTCCTGTTTTCCGCGGATCTTTGAGTGTAATAATTACTTCAAAATGTGGATTGTAGAATTTCAATCATTCATTTCCACAAATGCCTTCAACTGGCCATCATATATCACCTCTGCCAAAACCGGTCCAGTCTCCTCAGTACTATAGACCTCCCTTACAACTACATCAAGGACATGGGACACATTCTCAAGCACCCACTTCTCAGGCGCCAATAAGGCCATTTAATTCTCAAGTCAGTGTTCAAGGTCCATACAGTCAGCCGGTTCCATCGCAAGAGATTCATGGTTCCACCGGACATGTGCCTTCTGCGTTGCCTCATGCTCAGCAGAACACCGTAACTTCTACATCTCTACAAAATCAGCCTAATGCTGCATCTCCATCGACTGACTCTCAGCTCCCTACTTCAGCACCACAGAAACCTCTTTCTTATCAACAATCTCCGTCTCAGATTACACAGATGCTATCACAACAGAGGCAGAGTCTGCAAGCTAGCTTTCAGTCGTCTAAGCAGGCATTTTCTCAACTTCAACAACAGGCACAAATGATGCAACCATCTGTGCATAACCAAGCTGTACCGCAGAGCTTTCAAGCTTCAAGGCAGCAGGTTGCGAGAAAATCTGATCTGTAATTTTTTTAATCTGTCAATTTATATTTAGTCGTTCTAGTATGCCACTAAGGTTATTAACATAACTTCATTTATGACTATTTTGCTGGTTTGAGAAAATGTGGGTTTCATGTTTTGTTTCTATAATTTACCAAATCTGTAATTAGGGTATTAATATTCTTTTGTGTCAACTTTTCTGCAGATGAGTGAGTGTGGCAGAGGTTCTTTTTCTGCTATTTTACTCAGAAATGTATGCCCATGTTTGACCTGGATACATGTCTAAGTATCTGACTTGGATATATGTCCAAGTATCTGACTTGTATATTTTATGAAAAGATCCCAATACAACCAAATTGAAGTTTCCAAGTGTCCTTCCCATGTTCATGTGTCCACCCCAGGTCGAAATGTCAAGGATCTGACACGGGTATTTGAGTCAAAATGAAGTGTTTGAACAAGGTTTTTCTGTAGCCAATCTTATAGATCTGTGTATTGTGTGCTATATTGATAATGATTTCAAGTTTTTAACATTATCTGTTCAAATCGGCTATTTCTGTAGTTTGAATGTCTTGTATGTTCCTTAATTTTTTAGTTTCATCATCATCCTTGCTTCTTGATGATTATCATGCTCTGAATTCAAGATATGACATAAACTTAAAATCGGCATTTTTCTTTTTGAAATTACAGTGGGCTACTGCTGCACCATCGACAGCTACCAGTGTGCCTGCCCTTGGACCATCCTCAGAGACAACTTCCACATCTTCTGTGCCTGTGGGAAGTGCTGCTGCTGTTAGACCAGCTCCTGTTAAATGTAACTGGACAGAGCATACCTCCCCTGATGGGTACAAATATTATTATAACTATGTAACTGGTGAAAGCAGGGTAAGATATTAAATTGCTAAATCTTTCAGTATTGTGAGGTTTTCTCTCCACTTTTCTTTATCGAAATATTCATTTCAAAATGGATATCTGATATTTGTAGTGGTTGAAACCTGAGGAATTGGAATCATATGAGCAGCAACAGAATTTAGCTGTTCAACCACCAAATCAGCCAAGTTTGCAGGCTGTTCCTAGCCAACAGGTAAGCCAAACACAACCACCACAGCTTCAGACACAGTTTCACCACACTCGGCAGTTGCAGAATCTGCCTTTGTCATCAATGGTAAGTTACTATTTATATTATTGCAGTGTTTTTTTTTAAAATTTATTGTACTTTGTCTAATGCGTGTTTGCTGCCTCCTTTTGTTACCAGTATCAAACTCCCGGAGGTGTCAGCAACCCGACTGCTCAGGTAGTCTGCTCTTTTTAATATAGAAACATAAGATCCAATCAGTTAAAACCTCCCAGATGATGGCATTCATATGGGGGGTGGGGATGGTGTTGAAAAGCCCTATGCATAAAAAGCCGAATTGAGGATGTGTTATTTATGTGAAGCAGTACATTACTTTGTGATAGCCAATAAACAACATTTTCAGATTGCGTATTAAACAGGACTGGCTTATTATTAAAAGATAGAAGCGTAGTAGTAAATGAATTCACACCTCGTTTTTTGTCAGGAAAAAGAATTCATTTGATTTTTTGTAAACAGTTTGAGAGGTCTAACACCTGGTTTTGTGTTTGCATGTTTGTGTCCAAAGAAGCTGATGTTCTTCATTTTGCAGGGTACTAATTATTCACAATTACAGGCACCCATGAACTCTGCTAACGATAGTGCTCGCTTCCAGCAGGTAATGTGCTTTTGCTCGTCAAATAAATGTGTTTAATTATTTAATGACCATATGATTTACTTGGATTTGGTCACATTTTAGGTTCCTCAAGCTGCTCAAGATTGGGCTTGGAAGAACAACTCTGGAGGTTGGTTTAAATAGTTTGAAGTTCTTAGATGTTATAATTAGTAAAAATGAAAAGGATAAGCTATAATTTTGTTATGTTTGCATGATTTAATTAATGATTATCGTAGGAAACTGAAGCTACATGAATTTGCTGCATCGGTTTGAATGGTCTTAATCCTGGATAGGTCATTAAAGTCCTGGAAGCTCGAAAGGAAGGAGTTTCAGTTAGATGCCTTTGTGCGGTGTATGTATTTATCGAGAGCGCTGCTCGTCTGTTTTACTTTTGAGCCTCAGGATGTTTAGTCGCTAGTTAGTTGCTCCGGATCATACCATTGTTATATTTGCTGTTATTGAGGCAGTCATTGAAATCAGGTGGAGCTTTCATATTGTAGAGTTTGCACTTTGCAGTAAGTTGCACATACCTTTTGTTTTAGTTAATTTAGTTGTTTAATACTAGAATTATTAAATTAGGTGTGCGAATCCCAACTTGGAGCGGGAAAGAGCCGATGTAAACAGCGGAAATTTGTACCATATTATTAAAATGAATCTTAGGTATTTATAGAGAAATTTTATAAATTAACGAATAAAAGGGCAACTTACAGAACTGTCCTAATTAAAAAAAAGTACTTTTGTTAGTATTTGATTCATACAATGACTTGGATTGAGCTTGTTTTTATCGAATATGTGCTCGAAGTTATGTCCCGGTGAACCCAAATTGACCAACCATTTTGAAACTGTTTTCCCCCATTGTCATCTATGTGGGTAATTGGTTTGTGTTTTTTTTATGTATAGCACCCTAGAATTCTCAACATTGTTAGTGTTGTAGAATTGCTGGCATTGTTAGCGGTTACCTCTAGTTTTTAATAGTTGTAATATTTTTGTTTTTACGCTATTTAATACACAATTTTAATTATATATATATATATATATACATATATATATATACATATATATATATATATATATATATATATATTAAAGTTATACTTTGCATCATATCAAAAAAAAATTAACAAATTATACATGCAAGAGATAAGGATACATATTAAATTTTTGACTACTAATAAGGAATTACAATCCAAACAATGTGTTTTCCCATGTTATTCAAAATAGAAGTATGTTATATGAGTTATCAACCATATACTAGTTGATCACAATCATTATGTAACTTGCTAGTTGTTATTTATGATGTAAAAATTATACTCTTTCCGGTTTTAATATTTCATATACAGAAAGAGAAGTTTTAAATGTAATTTTCACAAAATTAAAAAATTAAAATACAATTATGTGATAACTTATTATATTCGTCTCAATGTATGGATTTTAATGCATAATTTTTATAATTTTTCATAAAGTGTATTTATAAATATCAAGTCTCCAATTACACTTGAAAAATGTGCCAAAAAAATAAATGTAAGCAACATTTGAAGCAAGAGAATAGTTTTTTTTCTTTCGAATGTATTAATATTAACTTTAACATAAGTAAATTAAAATTATATTATATTTATTGTATTCTTACTTTTAATAAGGTGAGGCAAAGATACGAATCGCACCTACAACATGCAGCTGATTACTAGTATCCTTCATTTATGCCCTCTAATTATTATTTTGTTCTATATATTTAAAATATTTTATAAAAGGAGAGATAAGTTTGAATATGGATTATTATAGAAAATACCTATAGAAAATCTTGTTAGTTTGGTTTCGATGCTTAGTATATAGTTTTTATAGTTTATTATAAAATATATTACTCTCTCAGTTACTCCGTTCTCTAATATTCTTTCCATTTTGAATATTTCACTTTAAGAAAGTGAAATTTGATTGACGTTTTTGCGACATTATTTATTTTATGAAATATATTGCTCTCTCAGTCTCTCGTTAGATTTATCTTAATATATACTTTTTTATTATATAGTTTTTATAATTTTTTATTATGCGTATCTAGATATATTGAGATTTAAAATTTGTTTTAAAAATTATAAAAAAGTAAAAAAAAAAAAAAGCAGTATATTGAGATTCGAGTTATACTTAAAAACTATATAAAAAGTAGATGTAACAAACAAAATGCAGTGGATGAAATTATATAAAATATGATAGCAAAATGAAACCCTAAATTTCTGTCATGCAAAGTTGGGAATAACAAGATTAATGCAGGGAAAATGCTATTTGAAATTCGGCAAAAACTATCCACTAATATCCTTATTATTCCATTCACATTATACTCGTTTTAATAATCAATCCATATATTAATGCGATTATAGCTGCTTTTGTGAGTGAATGTGAAACTTCCTAAAACAAAAAATCTATATATTCATAATTTATATTAGTTGAGTTAATTATTTAATGTATTTTAATAAAATTTTAATAAAATAACCTTAAAATAAAAGTTTTATATTTAATGTATTTTACAATTATAGTACTGGCTTATGTAATAATTTGTGATGTCCTGTAGTTTAATCATTATTTGCACCCAAAGGCCCAAAATGTTCAATTGAAGTACATGAAGCCGACTTGATATTTTACCAAAATCTATTATAATGGTAAAATTACTAAAAGTGCTTGAAACTTTAAAACAAGCACACCACCAAGTATTTTTATTTTCCATCATAAAATATAGACCGCTTAATATATCTAATTATACATATTGATATAAAAACTTAATATTAATAAAAATTTACATTGAGACAAATTAAGTAAAATATCACTTAATTATATTTTAATTAGAGATATAAAATAAAATAATAAATAAAAATCATTGATAAATAGTGAAAAAAATCAAATGAGATATTTGATTATAATCGGAGAGTACTTAAAGTACTTCCTTCGTGCGACGATACTTGTAACATTTAACTTTTTATGCAATCCAATATGTTATTTTGATAATTTATATATTGAACAATACACATCTAAAAATTATGAAAAATAAATATTATTAAAATATGTGATTACATGATTCAAATAAAATTCACTTGCCTATATTTTTTTTACAAATCAGTCATAATAAATAAAATAAATTTGAACGATAAAAATTGACAATAATCATAATGTAGCAAGTATTTCAGAACGTTCAAAGTAAAACATAATGTAAAAATAATATTCTAGCAACAAATAACGTCCTACGTGTAAGTTTGGTCGATTGATAAAATGATGATTATATAATACTCCTATAATATATATACTATATTAAAATTAGCTTAAATTAGACCTTAATTGATTTAATCTTATTTTCACTAAATCACTAAATAGCTTTAAAAACATCTTATATATTTTGTAATGTTTGACTTATTTCTAATACTTTCTCCGTTTCATATTAGTTTAGTTATAACATTGAATTAAATGGCACTATTCATTCATCACTTTTAATTTGTGATTATTTTTTAATCTATAAGTTGAAACATAGTCAAGTGAAATCTTGTTTGATTCGTCTTATTGCAAAGATTATTAATTTCAAATTTTTATAATTTTTTTTATATAATTAGAGATATCATAGATTGAATTAGTGAATTGAATTACATGAAAAAATAAATATTGCAAGTAAATTATAACGGAAAAAGTATATATTTCGTTAGTTAATTTTTTTATTTCGTACTTACTGCGATTAATCTTTTTTATTAAAAAGTAACTTAAAGTAGAGGAGATTATCACTTGATTAATTACTCCTTGGCACTCATTGAGATTAGCTTAAATTAGGCAAGATTAATTATTTTTCAATTTAGTATGGATCAAAATATCTTAAGTTGGTTAACCTCAAATCTCAAGTCTAAAACCTCCTTTTAACTCTATCTCTTGGCCAACTTGGTTGATTAGCTTTGCTCTCTAGACCTTGTGGACCAAACGAAACAACAAAGTCTTCTCCAAACACACCCTTCCAACCAACCTCTCTTTCATCCTCGCTAAGTCCAATGCTATTAACTTCTTCTTCTCCTAAGCTCATCATGGCCAAATTCCCCAAACCCAGCATATCCCTTTTAACCTCGGGTCTTTCTCAACATCACTTAATTCAAGTTGATGCCTCCTTTCTTCCTTCCTCAAACCTATGTGCTATTGAAGTAATCTGCTTCTCCCAAAATGATCTTTTCCACTCTTCCTTTTATCCTTTCTGCAAGGGCTCTATATGTTAACATGGCGAAACTCCTAGCTATTATTACTGGTTTTATGACTGCTGATTTCCTATCTTGGATTGAGTTTACTATTAATTTGAATTTCTAAGTCGCAGTGGATAGTTTGTCTGGAAATACTCATATTAGGGACAACTATGCTTCACTTTGCACCTTTTACAGAAATCTCCCTAGTTGGAAACTCAAGAAGGAAGTCTGTCATGTTTCCAGACACGAAGTTTACTATGCTAATTGTCTCTTGCACCAAGCTCGTACAGAAAATCCCCACCAGTTTACAATTTTTAGACTAGCAGCATTGCCAAACTATATAGACGGTGCAATTATCTTTGACTTTAGGCTTTTGTTGCCTTGTAATGATCTAACATTAGACTCTTTATTTGTTCCTATTGCCTCTCCTTCTCCGTCTATACTTGAGGAGCAACGGATTGCTCTTTTCACTTATGATGTACCCTAACATCTTTTCTTTATAATATGTTGCCTTAATTTCCAAAACATATCTTAAATTAGGCGAAAATTAGAAATGGTTATAAAATGGTTGGCTGGTGCAAATACTCCCTCCTTCATCCTCATTTTCATATCCATCTAAATTTTTCATATCCACCACCCATAAGCCATACTCGATAAATTTTCGTAATCACGTGTGTGGGTATATTCAACACCATTTCCAACCACTTTACCCTATTTTGTACTGATTGAGATTAAATTTAAACTTGAGGAGATTAATTGTTTTTCCTTTACTATACATTTTATATGTACCAAGTGGTAATTAACAAAATAACACATTTATGCATTGTATAAGTATCTATCTGATATTTTATCATTATTTCTGCCATAGAAAACTATGATCATGGTCTGGGAAGGAAATGAAGACGGTAACCTATACCCGTAAAAGAGGATCCAACCAAAGAGTTCTCTGACTCGAGAATGATATGTTCCTGCTACGAAAAGGAGTGAGTGAAACTAATGTCTCAATTGGTTTTACATACTTGCTGATGTAATAATTTATTTTTAAATATCTCTTATTATTGTCCTTGGTTAGAAATTATAAAAAGTTGATACTAATAAAATTCCATTGTGACGAATCAAACAAAATCTTACTTGACTATGTTTTAATTATAAATTAATTAAAAATAAAATACAAACTTGAGTAATTGGCAAATAAAGCCAAAAACAAATGAAACATCAGCTGGTCTTGGACGAGATCGTCTCCAATATGAAACGGATAGCCCAATCAGCCCAAACATAGTTTTGCTCAATATGCCTTCTGTACTTGATCTATTTAGGTCATAATTGATACCTTTAAGGTCAAAATTGATTTTTCAATTGATCATTTAAGGTCTGAATTGATCATTTTTAGATCAAAATTGAAATTTTTTATAACAAAGCAGACATGAACTCTTGATCATTTTCAAAAAACATTCAGTTAATGGTTCATTTTAACGTCTGAATTGATCATTTTTAGATCAAAATTTAAATTTTTATAACAAAAGCAGTTAAGAACTTTTGATCATTTCTAAGAGCATTCATCGAATCATTTGACAAAATATAATCGAGATCTTCCTCCGCCTTCACATTAAGGATAAGCAAACACTACATCTACAACTTTATTTTTAAGTCCATTATAAATAGAAACAGAGAGGAAAGAGCAATGTCACTATTATTGATCAATGATTAAAGAGTACAAGTACTCTTATGTTCTATTAGAACCATCATGTTGCATTGAATAAGAGTACTTGTATTGCGCAATGTTTTAACACTATTACTGATAGTTTTATTGATTATTCATTTATTGTTTGAAATTAATCCATAGAATGATAGAATAATACCATTTTATTAAACGTCATTTTAAAAATTGTGAAAATCGAACTATAATTAGATAGAAATTGATCAGTTTAAAGTGAAAATTGATCGTTTATAGGTCCAAATTTTTGTGATAAAACATTTGATCAGAATAAGAGAATGTGTATACATTCCTCCAAAAAAAATCTCGTGAAACTATTTAAAATGGTGAGAAGTAAAAATTGTGTTACACATTAAGCTTTTGAGGTGCATATTTCAGTGGCGTTGTGATAGTAAATTATCTATTAATCAAACACTAACAATACTTTTGTGGACGCTAAAATTTATGTTAAATATGAAATTATTAATATATCAAGAATAAACTATCTAATTCTTACATATATACATGATAAAATCATAAAAACTGTACACATATTATATAAAAGTTAATTATAATCCCTATCTTTTGGCTAACTTCTTCACGTAAATAGAATATATATTTTAAAAAAGATTAAGGATAGGATTAATTTTGGCAAAAACCATAAAAAGGATCTACTTTTTGACTTAATTGAAAAAATATAAAAGTATTCCCACTCATCATGATTTAAATGTTCTCTCTTTCAAAAATTTCAAAGTATTCGATTATCCACCACACAAAACCATTAAATAAAAAATATAATTTTGAAAGGAAATTCTTGTAGTAATGCTCAAAAAAGAATGAAAAGGCCAAAAGATTAAAAAAAAAAGGTGATGGCAACCGTATTGCAATCACTTGGTATTTGGTAATCTCCAGCTATCTAAATATTCTTGTCATCAATTTTTATTTTGTTTCATTTTTTATGTTGAAATGTGCATTTGATTGTTTTCTAATACTTTTATGAAACAAAATTAAATTACCATATTTTTATTTATTTACATTTGTCCTGTTTAGTGGCTATTATGGGCTCTAAATTAAAGGGTTCAATTTAAGTTCATATCCGACTAAAAACCTAAGGCGATCAAGACTCAAGACTCTTAAATTCTTGTTTAAAAATTATATATTTAATTTTTTTTTTTGAAATAAGGCAACATATTATAAAGATAAAATAAGTTTAGTGTACATCATAAGAGAAAGAACAATTCTTATGGTCCTCCATGAAAGGAGGAAGAGGAGAAACTACAGAAGCAAATAAAGAGTCTAAGGATACATCTTCATAAAGAAATAATTGACTGAAATCAAAAATGATAGTATCATCTCTAAATATTGGGGAGGCGATGAGCCTAAAGAGCTTAAGCTATTGGGGGATCTCTTTTCGCGCTTGGTGGGAGAGGTAATCCACAGTATGAACTTCCTTTCTGGGGACATTACACACTTCCTTCTTTTGATTCCAGCATGGTAGATCCCTACAAAATGTGCCAAGAAAAGAATATTTGTCCTTAATAGGAGAACAACCTAAAAAACTATCCACTGCTACTCTAGAGTATGAGATGATAGTAAACTCGGTCCAAGAGAGAAGATCAACCACTATAAATCCAGTAATAATAGCGAGAATTTCCGCTATGTTCGCATCAAGAGCCATTGCAGAAAGGACAAAGGAGGAGTGCCAAGATCAACCACTATAAATCCAATAATAATAGCTGAGAAATGATTAATAAGCCAGGGTGGAAGGGTTGATAATAGTCTGATCTAATAAAATGACTCAAAAGTTTTTAGGGAGGCTTAAGTCTTTCGACCTTATGGAAGATCTGCCTTTGATCTCATTAACGTTGTCATATTTTTATATATGGAAAATTAGACATTATATCACATCCATTTTTTTAATATTACTATAATAATAATAATAATAATAATAATAATAATAATAATAATTTTTTTTATGAAACTGCATTCAAAATTATAGAAAGAAACTTTTACAAGATATTAATTAGGAGCCGAGGCAACAAATTGAGCACTCACACCTTTTATGTAATTTAATCCTTTAATATAATATATTTCTTTTCATTTTCATATTTTTATCACTTATTTTTGTTTGATGCTCCCACGATTTACTAAAAGAATTAAATCTATCACAAGATATAAACAAATCAAAATCAAGAGATAGAGCTGTAACGTATTATTCCTACCATGTGAAACTTATAGTTTGTCATCTACTAAATGAAGATCTTGTACGTCACCTTAATTATTCATTATGGAGCGTCAATACAGTAAGATACTCTCATACGTACTTGCATGTATATATCCTATATGTCTACATGTTAAAATACATTTCAATTACATAAAGTAGTCGAAAATTATTTCAGTTATCTATGTGTACTTGTTAATTTTTGATAAATGTACGAAATATTTTAATTCAATTATTATTATTGGAATCATTAAATAAAACTAAATTGATAATGTAATTGAATATATTTTTATAACATAGAATATTTTTATAATTATGATCAAGAATATCTTGCTTAATATTAATGATTAATAGAAAAGAAATATCTACTAATTTGTTAAATATTTTTTTATCTTTTTTACCCTTAGGATTTTTAACAAGATATAAGTAAATATGGTTGCAACACAAGTTATTGTGATTAACGACTCAAGTATATAGATGATACTTGATAGAGAATATTGTTATCTTATCATCAAGAATATTTTTCCTGATATCAATTATTGAAACAAATGATATTCTAATTAAATCTACAAATTAAGAAATTACCCGTGTTTGAAACATGGTGACATTCAATATCCACATTTGCAAACTCATCAGCATCTTTTGCCTCATTAGCCTTCATCTTTCTAAAATTGAGAAGCTTCTTAACATTCAATACCAAAAAAAAAAAAAAAAAAAAATCTACTAAGAAGCTTCCATATCCACATTTGCAATACCATTACCTTTATTTATTTTGAATATAATTCCAAACCCAATAGAGATAGAGTCATCAACCAGTATACAACATAAATTAAAATTCCGGTGAATAGGATAGCACACAGATTATGCCCTTTGTCCCTTCCAAGGAGAGGGCAAGATCCAAACCCAAAACTATAGCAAAACAAAGTACATTTTAGTTCACAAAATCACAAAAGCCATATTACAAATTTGGATCTAAAGTTACATGGATACTAAGGGAAACTTACGAAAAATAATAGATAAATTCATGTTTGAAGAAAATTAATACCTTTGCAACAAACAAATTAATGTTGGGTTTGAAATTTAATTCGAATGCTTGGTGGTGAAAAAATTAGGGATATTTCAAACATGTTTGTTTTGTCAAATTATGTGAGAAAAAATGTTAACCTTTTAAATTTCCATTCCCCATCAAATTGTGGGACTTCAAATTCCCTCCTTCATTACATTTTTCTTTTGTTATATTATTATTTGTAGAGGATTTAAGTTGATCCTTTAACCTTTTTTAATTTTCTATTTGATAATGTACATTGTTTTACCATCTCGTTCTCATGTGGTCTCTTTTATTTCTTTAATTTTTATATAATATTTAATTGAGACAAGAGCTACTTTTATGATAGACAGTCTCTCAGTGAGATGATAGGTCGTTTATGTACTACCAAACAATTCCTGATATGCAACTAGTATAGCAGCAGTTAGGGTCGAATCCACAGGGAACAATGTAGTAAATGATTATTTTCCGGCTGCCAATTGATCCTAAGTAACACACAAATTTGGAGAATATATGTCTAAACTAACTAAATGACTAGAATACAAGCAATTAAATTAGAAAGGTAAATCAATAATATTAAAATATCTAGGGATAAACTTCCCCACTAGCATGATATGATGACAATGAGATCCTACTACCCCTACGACAATCATAACCAAGTTCAATAGGACGAATACACCATTAAAGATACTAATAACTCCTTTCGAAGACTATTAGCTTTACTACCATACTATCAAACCTATTTTCATGAAATCAAGTATAGTAATGACATTGAGCATAGTATTCTATAAGATCCAACAATCAAATCTATCTATTCTCATGAAGATTATCAAGCCCTTGATCTAAAAGGCAATTCATTCAACTCTAACTTTCGTTAGCAATTGAATGAATCGTTAACCACACTTTCCAAAATTTCTATTGAAAATACATGAGTTAACTAGCATAAGAAACCAAGCATGAACAAGGATTATGCATAACAAAAAGGGATTCGGATTCAATAATTCATCATTAACATCATGGCTAGGGTTCCATCTAACCCTAGATTAAGAAACTACTCATACATATCAATTGCAACAAAACAAGAATTAATTAAAGAAAACATGATTAAAAGTAATAACAAGGAAAGGATAAAGAATTAATACTTGAAGTTGAATACCAAAGGATGAACGAAAGTAATCGAAAGTTACAAAGTTTTTTCTCCAAAAGTGAAGAGTTAATAGTATCTAAAAAACAGAGAAGAAAAATGTTGCTTGCCATGCCCCCCTTGTTGCATTCCTCATCATAAAGTAAAAATCGTGCGGAAAAACGGTTATTAAAGCAGGACCAGACCGGGTTTCTGGAAGACAGGACCGGGTCCGTGTGCTGGGAGTTTTCCAGAGAGCAGAAATCGTAGGACCCGACCGGGTTTAAGTAAGACCGGACTGGGTCCGTAAGCTGAACATTCATGCAAGTGATTATTGACAGACCCAACCGGGTTTAACCCGACCGGATTTAGAGTATACCCGACCGGGTCCTGGGCTTTGAGGCTTACACTCCTATTTCTCACTTGAAATCGCTCGGGTATGAAAATACTCGCCCAGGCCCATCATCTTGTGCTTACTTTTCTTCATTAGAACACGGCAAAAGTACAAACGAGACCCAACGGGACTAAAGCATATCCGAATGGAGCCGTGAGCTCACAAAAGTGCCGTAGTGCGGTCTCGAACTCTGTCAAATCTCGAAGCACGCATTCTAATGCTCAGGAGTGATCCGCTTCCAATACAAGAGTGGAGTAAAATGGCCTGAAATAATCAAAGACACACGAAAATTCCAACCAAGCGTAAAACCACATGGAAAATGCGAAATCACACATCAAAATGCCATAAAATGCAAGGGAAATGAGCATAAAAATATAGTACAAAATGCATACATCATGAGACAACCTCAAATAATGAGTTATATTCTCATAATAGTATGTATGAGATGGACTATTTATACATGTATGAGGTACATCTCTCGGTGAGACTGTCTCATACATTTATGTTTTGGCAGAACTCATTTGAATGGTTTTGAGTTGTTGATTATTGCAATGCGTGGGAATTTGTTTGCATTAAAAGAAATTCAATTTATCTACGGTACAAATATAACATCAACACTTTTTTAAACACACTGACGCACTCTTAATATACTCGGAATGCAAGAGCTTTCCGAATTTATTTCTAAAAATGTTTTAATTAGCACTTGAATAATACACTTAAATAAAATAAAAAAGAAATTGTGAAAATTGCAAAGCCATTTAAACTGGAATAAGTAAATTAAGAATAAAGATGGGCATGTACACAAGGAAGCGTGTACATCTAGTTTTTGGATTGGAATATTAAGAGAGAAACAATAATATGTCTAAAAAGCTAGGGGCTGTCTGCAATAACCAAATAAAAAGATAGACATGGCCTAAAGAGCAACATATCCAAATCTTTATTGGAGGATAGGGCTGTAAATGTGGTCAGAAACCTGTTTTACCGACTTGTTACCGACCGATACCGAACCCGTTTTTGACCGAATACAAGTGACCAGATACCGACCGCTAACGAACCCGAATGGTGACCGAAACCGTTTCCGACCTGTTTTACACATACCGAAACCGACCGGTACCGAACCTGTTTTAAACCGAAAACCGTTTTCGACCTGTTTTTATCATACCGTGACCGACCGATACCGAACCTGTTTTCAGACCGAAACCTGTTTTCGACCCGCTTAATACCCGTTTTTAACCGACCGTTTTTGACCGAATCTATATTGTACCGAACCTGTATTATACCGAACCTAGAACCTGTTTTGTACCGAACCTGTTTTGGACCGAACTTATCTACATAATTCTTCTAAGTTGTCAAAATATAATAAAATTTTATATAAAATAATTAAATTAAACTTAATTATATTATTTCTATATGATGAAAATTAAATTAAATATAAATTTTTATAAAATAAATATATAAATTATAAGTTAATATATATTAACTCAGTAATTTAGTAAAGCCTTTTTCTTTTCTAAAAAATTAAGTATAAATTTTACAAAACTCAGAAATTGCAAAATTGCATAAACATAGTTCATACTTTGCAACCAATATAAGTACCAAGTTCAGGTTAATTTGCTGACTAATTAATACTGTATTAAAATCAACATATAACAATATAAACCAATACAAAATATTAACCTATGAAATTGATAAACCACTTTCATTTCATTTAATAGTTTAGACGAAATTTAAAATAGATCCATTACATTTTTTCCCTACCAATAATATAAACATCAATAATCCTAACTACACAAAAAGTCTTTTCCAAATTTTAGTTATGCATAAGAAATTGCAAAAGTATAACTCATTTCATCATTTTTCTTTAATTTTCTCAGAAGTATAACTCATTTCATCACTTTCATCTTCTTCCTCCTCTTCCATCACCACCTTAGATCTCCTGCTCCTAATCCTCAATGCGACACCGCCTTTCAATAATCTGTAAGGAACTGCTCCACTAAACTTAGTGTACCTTAAGATCATATAAAAGTAACAACTTTCAGATACTGAGTATTATGATTAAGAGCATGAGATGGAAAAACGACAGAAAGTTATAATAAATAAAATAAAATAAATATAAATTAATTATAAAATATAAATTGGGCGCTCAGATATGATAATTTGGTAAAAAACCCAATTACAAGAAAAAAATCTTCATAGAGCACTACACTTACCTGAAGCATTATCATCATGATCAGTGTTATTTTCCTCAATAACACTTAATATCTCCTTAAAAACGACTTTAAAAACATCAAGAAGATAAACAGTACATTTGAACATGAACATTCATCATACAAAATACCTGATTTTATTTGCCAACATGAACATGAATCTAGCAACTGATTTAGCAAATTAACCCAAACATTCATCATACGAACAAAAAAATAGAAAACAACCCACCTATGACATGTCTCCAAAGCAAAGCACGCTTAAATCCCAACAATTATACAATTATACAGATATCTCCAAAGCAAACAAACTAATTACAACAATTATACAGATGACACACTTAAATCCCAAAATGATGATAAACCCAATCACAATTTCCACGTAAAGCACGCTATAACCACCTATGACATGTCCAACAGCTTAATGAATGAAATTCAAAACAACAAAAATAATAATAAAACTCAATCAAGATCAAAACTTGCAAACAATTAATTAAAAAAATAAAATTTCAATTCCAATTATAACCATATAATCAACACAAAATCAATCAACTCAGGATAGAAAATTATCCGAAAATGCAGCATTTAACAATGAAATTATCCGAAAATGACAAAAAATTGTAGGAAAAAAAAAACAGGATAGAAAATCAATACTTGAATGAAAACAATTATAAAATTTGAATCTTACAGTGAAATGAGTGGAAAACTGCAGCTCCGTCCGAAGAAACAAAACCCTAACAACAAAATCTGAATAAAATGAAATCTCCATCAAAATCAAAAACTGAAATCAATAACAAAAACAAGAACATGAAACCAAGTATGAAAACAAGAATAAGAAATCAAAAATCAAAATAAAAAGTAACCAAAATAAAACCGAATGATACTAAAAAAAAAAAGCACAAAAACGCTAATAAAAAGTAACAAGAACAAGAATGAAGAATGAAGAACTAAATTAAAACAAAAACGAAGAATGAAAGCCAGAAAGAAAGCACAAAAACAAGACAAGAATGAAGAACGAAGAACTAAATGAAAGTCAAAAAAATTCATAAGAACGCAAATAAAATCAAATGAAGATTAAGAACAACCCAGATTAAGAACAAAGATTAAGAACCGCATTTTATATCTTTAGACCGAACCGAACAAAGATTAAGTATTGCAAAATTAAGAACAAAAAAACTCCCTTAAGAACCGAACAAAGATTGAGACCGAATAACTGATTTTTGGACCAAGATTAAGAACACGAAAACGAAACAAAGATTAAGAACAAAAAAACTGGAAGACTAAATCGAACAAAGATTAAACACGAAAACCAAAGATTAAACACAAAAAACAAAGATTAAATACAAAAAACCCTAAATCTAACCCTAAACGAACACATTAAACCCATAAAATTAAACACAAAAACAAATCGAACAAAAAAAAAGTGGAACAAGACTAAATCGAACACGAAAACGAAACAAAGATTAAGAACAAAAAAACTGGAAGACTAAATCGAACAAAGATTAAACACGAAAACCAAAGATTAAACACAAAAAACAAAGATTAAATACAAAAAACCCTAAATCTAACCCTAAACGAACACATTAAACCCATAAAATTAAACACAAAAACAAATCGAACAAAAAAAAAATGGAAGAAGACTTACTTGGACGGTTGGACCGGCTGGAGAGGAGTGGCGGTGGGCCGGTGGCGAACTGGCTGGAGAGGAGCGGCAGGGATTAGGCGCGGGATTTAGAGAGAGAATGAAAAAAAGGGAAGGGGTTAGGGGACGGCGCTGCTGAGTATCAGAGAATTAGGATTAAGGGTTTTTAGGTTTTTAGGGAGAGAATCAGAGAAGGCGCGGAGCAATTAGCGAAATACACTTGGGCTTATCAACGGTTTAGATTAGATCCCTTGATCTAACGGTTCATATTAGTTTTTTTTTTTTTTTTTTTTTTAATATATTAGAGTATGTTTAATCAATGGTTTAGATTAATTGATTTCAAAATGAAGGGTTATGATTTATCATGCCTTTTGCCAAGTTGACAATCCATGTATTGAGGTTGTGCACCAATGGGATAATCTTATGTGTTTTTTTTTTTTTTTACAACTAAATTTTTTTTTTAAATATGAGTAATTCATTGATTTAATGGTTTCTAAATAAACTTCTTAATTTTAATAAATAAACCTCTTTCTTTCTTATTTCTAAAATATATATATATATACTTCTAATTATGCAACTATTATTTTATTTGCCAAAAAAAAAACAATGTTATAATGTTATTGGTATTTATATAATTCTATATTGAAATTGAAAAGTCTATAAATTACACCCAAAAAGATAATCGTTAGAATAATTCACGAGTTGATTTATCAAATAGAAATAATTAACATGATATGATCAAATATATTAATTAATTATAATCGATTTATCAAGTTGAAAAATTAGACTTATGATCAAATAAATTAATTAACTTAAATCGAGTTGATTAGTTTTCGAAAACCTCATTTAAAATCAAACATATCAACGTAGATGGATTTACATGTTAACTTGTCATGATTGACTTAGATAGGACGAAATAGAATGAAAAACCAATCAATTAACTTAGATCGCTGGCAGCTAGATTGATTAGATAGATTGATCACATTAGCTTAAAATAACACACCCATGGGCTAACAAGGGTCAAGTCGATCAATTAACATGTTATGATCTATTAATTAACTTAGACGGAGTTGATTAGTTGAATTTGATGTCATAAAACTCATAACCTAACGACATCTATAAAACTTGATGTGAGGTTCCACCTTCTATATATCATTCCCATCATGGATAAACGCATGATCAATGACATTATGAGGCAACACGATGCGATTTTTTACCAAATTGGAACAGAATAATTGGAACATAATTGAACTGAATTAAATCATGGTTTAAATGAATTGAACTGAACCGATATCAACCAAATTAACCGGAATATCGGTTTAACTGAATTGAACCGAACCGATACCAACCAAAACTGAACTGAACAGAACTGA
Organism: Amaranthus tricolor; assembly: GCF_026212465.1. Lineage (NCBI taxonomy): Eukaryota > Viridiplantae > Streptophyta > Magnoliopsida > Caryophyllales > Amaranthaceae > Amaranthus > Amaranthus tricolor. The sequence goes on from NC_080056.1 coordinate 8,782,053, forward strand.
ATCCCGGTTCAACTAAATTGAACTGAACCGATACCGACCAAAACCGACCGATTGTGACCGACCGATTCAGACCCGCATATCGATTGTGACCGACCGATTACCGATTTTGACCGCCCGGTTATGATCTGTATACCGATTACGACCTGCAAAAAACCGTTTTTGACCGACCGAATGTGACCTGTTTCCGGTAATGACCGGACCGATAAATACCGGACCCATACCGACCGACACCCGCCAAGGAAAAAAACCGGATTCGACCGGATACCGAATAAACCGACCGATACCGACCGGTACCGAAAGACTTATACGACCTGCTTTTGACCGACCGTTTTTTACCGAACCTGTTTTTGACCGACCTGTTTCCGACCTTTTAACCCGTTTTTACAGCCCTATTGGAGGAGACTTAAAAGGCATACTTATTATAAAGATGATAAAAAAGGCTACCTTTTAGTCATTTACTACTACAAAACAAAGGTGATGTGGTGGTAGCAATATATCTCTTTCAATCTTTTTATGATCAACATGCTTAATATTCCAAGATCCTCTCCCCAAATTTTGTTTTATTTTTTCAGCCTTTTTTTAACGTGCAATACTTTGACTTTTACACTATTTATAAGTTTGTTAATCCAAATTTTTTTAACGTGCAATATTCCAAGAGCTTTTATGTTAATCCATCTATAACAAAAAAAAAAAATAATAATTATATAAGATCTTATTAGATTGTTTTAATATATGAACCCTAATCCAAAAATAGCTATCATTGATAAATATAATGCTTTAATTAAGAATATGATGTTGGATTGCTTCCTAAACTTCCTATGTTAATGTTTTGCGCTCTTAGTGAATTTTTTAATATAAAGAGCATTTTAGTGGTATTTTTGAGCTGACATAAAGCTCGTCTTGAGTTGAATCTTTTGATGAGGATATTTCAGCTCAAATTTAACAACTCCTCTTTCATCAAGGGTTCTTAGAGTTCAAGCTGTAGTTCACTCTCAAGCATCCGTGAGTTGTAGTACCTCTCCCCACAACATATTGAGTTCAAGACGTAATTCATGTAGAAAATCATAATGCGGAATTTGGTTAGGGTTTAGTCTGCTGAGTATTGGATTTGTATTAAATAATAATGAAAGGTATTACCTCTATTTATACAAGTAATAAGGACTAATATAAGAAAAAAAAATATTTACTAAATATAAATAATAAAAAATAAAATAATTTTAATATCCTAAATATTAAAAAAAATTAAAAAATTCTTAACTTTTTAAAACATAATATTCTGAAATAATATCTTTGTTTTATTATGCTTCTTATTTTCCTGCAGTTCACTCTTTATCAAGTGTTATGACTCTTCTTTAGTCAAGTTACCCTCTTTTATTACTTTTGAGCCCTAAACAATCTTCTGTTGCAGATTGTTGGATTTAAATTTTATTTAGAAACAATAGAGGAGGAGCACTAACTCCCTTTTCATAGAGTGCTAGCTAGAACAAGCTCTTCGGATAGTCGTTTGCTTTTATTGCTTATTTATGCTTATCATCGATTCATAGCTTTGATCTTATACATATTCTAACAACTCTTTTCTCTTTTTGTACGTGTAGTAATCACATTAGATGGTTGAGTATATTATAAAGTATTAAACATATTATTCCAACACACAATAAGTGTAAGTGTAGGTCGGGTAATTGGTAAATGTGTTAACCTTAAGGAAGTTTATGATAGTGTTTTTGGTGCCTTTGAATATACAAGAAAAAACTTTCTTAAGACAATGATTTTTCTTCATGACAAAACAAATGTTTAAGACTTTCTTAAGTAAAATATGAGAAAATTAATCCCCCCCCCCCAACCTTTCCCTTAACTTTTCCAAAAATAAATTTTCTTAAGTAAATTTTTTGGAGTTTATTCAAATTTGTTTTCCCTACATTAGCCATACAATATATATATATATATATATATATATATATATATATATATATATATATATATATATATATATATATATATATATATATATATATATATATATATATATATATATATATATATATATATATATATATATATATATATATATATATATATATATACATATATATATATATATACATATATATATATATATACATATATATATATATACATACATATATATATATGTATATATATATATATATATGTATATATATATATATATATATACACACACACATTAACTCTTCTGCTCCCAATATTTTAAAGGGAAAATTGTAAAAAAATTATGTAGTTTTTTTTTAGTATTGTCTAATGATTTTTGTTTTGTTAAAAATTACATAATAAAAATTTTTATTGTTTGAAGACTACCGCATAATAGTTTTTATCCATTAACCATGAACTATGGCTTTGAGCGTTAGAAAGTTTTTTATCGAAAAGTACCTTTAAATTAATAGTCTTTTACAAAGATTACAAGGAAAATATTTTTGTTAGGTATTCTTTTACAAAGAAAATTTTTTAAATGTAATTTTTGATAAAATAATTGTAACGATTAATAGACAGAAATGATTATACCATAGTTATTTTTAAAAAAAAATCATTAGTTAATTAGTTTTTGAAAAAAAATTTCCTAGATAGTTTTCCACAAATTTTTTCATTTTTAATTGTTGTAACCATAATAGAATACAAAGTTTATGGCAATGGATGAGAGATTACGAGAGTAATAAAGCGAAAGCATGGAAACTATAAACATGGATCATCAAGGATTAAAAAAAAAATAACAATTTAAAATGAATGGTACGGTATATATATTTTTAGATCTGATTTCATTCTAATCAATATAATGTCATACGCCTTTCTCAAAAGGATATTATTCTTCCATGTTAATTTATAAATGGATAACATCCAAACACTAAATTTTCAACTATTATATATAATGACAATAATAATTTTTTTTTTCCAATATAATGTGATTAATTAGTAATGAACTTCAAGCAAAAAAGGCTTTAACTCATGAGGGTGGTTAAACAAATCAAACAAGTAATCAAATAAGAGGGTCAAATACACATTTAGGAGATTACTATATACTCCATCTGTATCAGTTATTTAACTTTATTTTCTTTTGGCATGAAGATTAAAAAATTAAATATAATATAATTAAGAAGGAATATAAAAAGTAAAATGAAGAATTTTTTATCCATAAATAAAATTGGACAAATTTATTAAAACAAACTAAAATAAAAAAATTGAAGGAATTTGACCGGTGGGTGGAGTAGAGTGGAAAGTGTCGAACAAGCTCTTGCGTTTTGGGTTTGGGATCCTTCTAAGAAGGTATGCCCATGTCTAGTTTATTCAGTTTGGACTCTAATTATACAATTTATATACCAAGATTCTCGTGAAGGTATGTGATGGTAAGCAGGGCTGGCTCTTTAAAAAGAGCACCATGAGCAACCGCATAGAACCTCATTATTTTGAGTCGCCTAATTTTTTTTAAAAATTAATTTTTATTATTTATTAAAAAAGAGCTATAATATAAAAGTGATAACATAATATAATTAATAACAATGATTTTTCATAATTAATGAATGGTCGTTTGTGACCTTGTTAATAACTGCTTATTTGTTTTTGGGTTATTGGTTTGTGGATATCTTTTGATAGTTTTTTCATCAATAATATAAGTAACTAAATAATGATATTTTTAAATTTATTGTATTTTCCAAGTTAATAGAGTATATTAGTGTTTTGTCTAATTGATACAAAATTAGTAGTTTAAAAAGGCATAAAATAGATATTTTAAGAACTTAATATTTCGCTTTCGCTCAGGGCCTCAAAAATGTCAAAGACGCCTTGATAGTAAGAGCATATTTGGATTAAGAAAAAAAAAGAAATAAAGGGAAAGGATGTGCATGAAAGAGAGTCAAGTTTTTTCTTTTAAATCTCTCCATTGTAAGAAGAAATTCTTTAATTTGAATCTTTCTACAAATAAGAGAGAGATGATTAATATTTTTTTTAAGCGATGAGAATCAAATCCTCATTACAAAATTTATTACTCGCAACATATAAGAAATGACTTCGTTTCAATTCTTTATCCCTTTCGTTTTTATTTACTATAGAAAATTCACTTTTTCCTTTTATTTGTAGGGTTTCCTAACATACTCTTGAATAATAAAAATAAATAAAAGGTGATCTTATAAACTTAATAAGGCCAAACTCTAATTTACTTCCTAGAATCTTGAATAACAAGTTTAATTAGCAAGTAAAATTATGTATACTTATAATTAAGAAAATGTTAAGACCTCAACACTCATATGCAAATAAGAAGCTATCAAGTTAGAAGCTAATGAGCTATTTGAGATCAAAAATAAAACCTTAATTGAATAGACACCATACCTCCATTATTAAGAAGCTAAACAAGAAAGTGCAATGCATTAACTTGATGAACATTACACAATGAACTATGAGTAGAACCTTAATTATCCTCATAATTAAAACCCATAACTCTAGTTTCTACCAAAAGGCTCATAGCGGTAGGGAATGGTTTGTACTAAATATAGTCTCTTGTTTGGTTGTCCACTTCCCCAAGACTCAACCTTCCACTCTCAAATGACAAAAAAAAAAAAAAGAAATGAATTATATAAGGTTTAAAAATACAAAAAAAAGTTGGATGAGACAGTCTCATTATGAGACCATTAATTTGGGCTGGCCTAATTATTCGCGTGTGTAACAATATTTTAATTTTCTGGGCATTTATCAATTTTGACCTTAAATATATCGATTTTCAAAATTGATATTTTTAAGGTGAAAATTGATACCTTTAAGATCATAATTGAAAAATGCCCAGAAAATGAAAAAAATACCTAGGTTGTTACACGCGCAAATTGAGTCGACCCAAATTGACGGTCTCATTATGAGGTCGTTTCGTCCAAGACCCGCTCTTAAAATAAAAAAACCTCTATTCATTTGAATTTGTTATTAAAAGTGATATATTGTCATTGAAGAGAAAACTGTAAAAGACAGAGAGACTATTCTTAATAGAACGTTCCTAAGCTTGTGTTTCCATGTCTTTTCTACATACATACTAACCATGGAGATTAAGCGTGAGACTAGTCTTCTTTTAATATCAAGCACATATGAGTCTAAGATTGCCTATTTGGTTCAAATTGATTTATTATATGTCATTGACACAAACTTGACCTAAAACTTATTAGTGAATTTATATCTATTATACGGATGAAGAGAGAAAAATAAATTGTATTATAATGAGAAAAGAACTAGTCAAAATGTAAGATGAGAAGAATGGTTAATATTAGACATTTATATATAAAAATATATTTGAGATTAAAACTATATGAATGTATATTTGCACATATATCTTTCTTGAGTCGAGGGTTGTTTTTTTAACCGTAATCTCATTTGATAAGTTATGGTTTTTCGTCTTCCCACTCTTGTATATTGCTTACTGAGTATAATAATGAAAATATTTCGAGTTTAAAATCATATAATACTTCGAATATAATACTATGTCAAAGATTATAAAATTTTCCAAACTTAAAATATTTAATTGTACTAAATGGTGCTTACTGTCATTAAATTTAAATTTCCATCTTGATAGACAATTATTCTGTCCTCAAGAACTTGCACTCATTTGATCTATAATTAAGTTTATCTCACTCTTTTCCTTTTGGATAATGCTTATTTTATTCGCTTTTCATTCTAATCTCATTTACAAAATTATTTTCTCAGTTCATTTCATCTACTCATTTCCCCACCAATTAACAACTTTTGTTATTTTTTTAACTACAAATTAATATTACAATTAACAAAAAAGTGATACTTCGTTCCTCCGTTTTTTTATTATTCTCGTTTAATTTTTCTCAGTTTTCTCAAAGTAAATTTTAAGCTTTAATATCTCTAAATATGTATCATAAAAACTTATAAAAAAATATGTATAGTGAAAAAAAAGTATATATTAAGACGAATCTAACGAGATCTCACATGGATAAATTTTATCATTTACATATGTCTTAAAAATTGTAATCAAATTTCTTACTCCAAAATAAAATATTCTAAACAAGAAGAACATTAGAAAACGGAGAAAGTATTTCAAACTTATTAGTATTTATAGTAAGGTTAACTTTTAGCCCATCCACCTAGAAATTATACTTAAAAAAGCAGTAAACAAAAGAATAATACAAAAACAGTAATTAATTAATGAATTATTAATTAAAGAAGAAATGGTAAAGTAGTAGTGATAATGAAAGAAAATTACTATCAACAATGAAACAAGAAGGTTACTTTCACATTCCATCATCTTTTAGGGTTTCCTCATTCTTATCATCTGAAGTATAACAAAAGGCAAGGGTTCAAGTTCCAATTTCCAAGGATTTGGTAATGCGAGCCTCTTCACTTCTTCAACTATTCTAAACTTTCATGCACACAAAAAGAGAACAAACCTTTGCTGAAACTTGCATTCTCACTCATATATTAATGCTCTATCCAAAACCCTAACCCTAAAATTTTGTGGTAAAAAACCATTCAAGTATCTCAGTAAAAAGCATTTATTAAATACTAGAATTGAGTCTATTCTCATTTAGAGAATATATTTTACTTTTTCCAAGTAAATCCATGTTAGATCCTTGCATATACTAAAAAAGTACTAATTAAATACGAGTATCGAGTCTGTTCTCATTTAGAGCATATATTTTTAGTTGGATATTCTCGCTACCCTTCATTTTCCATCGATTTACATGTACTTAAAAAGCACTAATTAAATATAAGAATTCAGTCTGTTTTAATTTAGAGCATATATACTACTTCTCCTTCTCTCCTATATATATATATATATATATATATATATATATATATATATATATATATATATATATATATATATATATATATATATATATATATATATATATATATATATATATATATATATATATATATATATATATATATAATAAATGGATAAAATTAAAGAAACAAATAAAAGCATATGAATATATACTACTTATAAATATTCTTCATATCTGAAAACTAGCAACAGTTTGATATACACAAAAATATTTTAAAAAAAGAAGAAAAGAATATAGGAAATTCAGAAACCCAAATTATCAATAAAAATTACACCTCAGTAATTACAATAATCCACATCAAAATTACTGAGGGCAGTCTCCTAAAAATGATGAAGTTTGGGTTAATCTTTATCCTCTTCCTCCTGCCTCAAAGATGGTGATAAACCAGCTTATCCTTGAAAGTTAGAATTAATACTTGCTAATTACTAATTAATTAAGAAATTTTAAGAAAATAAACATTAATATTATACACTAATACTACAACTATGTAACAAAAATCCCCATATTATAATGATTGGCCTGAACAGGGGCGGAGCAAACAATTTCGAGGCTCTGTTTATTTTTAAATTGGAGCCCTTCATAATTAAAAAGAGATTTATTTCACTCTTCTTTAGGAAGTTGATCATTTCTCATTTGTGATGGAACAAGATCTTGAAGAAGTCCATCATCTTTAACTTGGTTCAAAGAGGAAGAATGAGGAGGACATGGTATGTTTTTGTTGAATTTAGTTTGTGGGCCACCCCCTAGTGAGAAAGTTGGAGATGGGTTAATAAAGTGATTTGGAAATTGGTTGTTAAGAGGAAAGAAATTGTTATGAAAATAGATTTGTGAATTTGGAGTTAAAATAGAGGATGCAGCACCGACTTCAGTGAAATCGGTGTTGCATTGATACATAGGATTTGGTGTTGGGATCACTCCGACCCCCATACTCATATCCACTCTAAGGCCAATCCCACCTCGTGTCATTACTGGACACGGGTGGGTATGTTGGCCTTCGTAAGTGGTTACCACGATGGTTGGATCATCGGAAGAGCGTTCCACTCGTTTCTTAACTCCACATGCGGCGGTGGTGCAACGATAGTAACTCCTATAATCATAAAGTTCAAAGACATCATTTAGTGAATATCATAGATATACTTCTATATAATGTCAATAAAAAGTCTTAATAGTTTAATTTAAATTCAAAAAGGTTACTTAATTTTGGCACTTTTTATCAAAAGAGGGTGCATAAATAAATGAATTGAATTAATGAAATAAAAAATCAAATATTTTGAAATAAAATATTAATTCAAAGGGAGTAAAAACGGAGAATCTTGGGTTAGCTTGGTATTTATGGACATTTTCTTTGATTCTTATCATGTACTATTACAGTATATAATATAATATAATATAAGGCTTTAACCATCATTTTAAAATTTAGTTGAGTTGATTCTTTGATATGGTATTAGAAGTCATCGTGACATGAGATTATGGGTTTAAATCTCAACCATCCCATTTACAATGAAATATTTAGCACTAGGCATGATGAGTGCTAATATTACATTCACACTTCTAACTCAAAAGACTTTTGTGTGAAGAGTCGCATTAGAGTATACTCCAATCGCATCATTTGATTCAATAATATGAGAGCTTTTGGAGTCAAAGGATGTTATTTTAAAAGAAAAAGGAAATATAACATAAACTGGGTCTTCAACCATGGTACATAGAATAGAGATTCTCAGGTGTATACTAAATTAAAAGAGAAAAGAAGGTAATGAAAATGTAAAATAAGAATACCTGGGAAAAGGGCTGTTCTTAACAGCTTTTTGGCCATACTTGCGCCAACGATAGCCATCATCAAGATGATCAACCTCGCTTTTAGTCATGAATGCAAATCTGGGCTCTTTCTGTTTTTTCTGGTTCTTCTTTTTTGGCTTCAACGACCTATCATGTCCATCATCCCACAATATTTCAGACAGTCAATATATTAACAATTCCAAATTATCCTTAATAGTTAAGGAATCCATTATAAATTCACAACAAAAGACCAAAACCCATTGACCATAATATTTTACTTCTTCCTATTTTACCTTCTTTCTTATTTAAAACATTTTACCATAAAATCTGGCTTGACCAAGTAGTATTAGTCGAGTCTAAACAGAGCCAAAAATTACAATATACATAAATGCTCATGATAATTCCTTTCACATTACCTTTTTTTTCATATCTCCTTTTCTAACATAATAGTCTATATAACATATATATTCTCGAATTACAACCACCATCAGCTTAAGCTTTTATTTGAATTAACTCATTGGCATGGGTTTGAAAATCAACTTAGCTTGACAAAACATAGTACAAATCTCATACATCTTTCATTATAAAGAGAACAAGTGTTACATATACACTTTTAGCTAAAAGAACTCTTTTAGCAACTTTTATCTGAAAAAAAAAGCATTTGGCCTCAACTATAAGCTTAAGTTTTGATTAAATTGGTTCCGTAACATGATATTAGAAGACAACATAACAAGAGGTTACGAATTTGAATCTCAACCGCCCCTCATTTAAATTGAAATATTTAACAACATTCAATAAATTATAAGGAGAGTCTCTGAAAAGATTAGAACAATAAATGAAAAAAAGAAAAAGAAAAAAAGATGAAGCTTACTGATTCTTGGATTTGTGTTGATTATTCTTCTCATTATCATCAACATCATTATCTTCATTAACCTGAACAGTATTATTATCATTCTGATGATGCATAAAAGGAAGCTGTTCTTCATTAACCGCATCAGATGATGAAGAAGAAATGGAGAGAGAATTAGGAGTAGCAGGAGTAGTAACAACATCAGACGATTCAGCAGGATGAGTAGAGCAACTGGGGGAAGGATCCAGTGAGGTAGGGTGCATCAATGGAGCTGTACTAACAGTTGGTGGTGAAAGCAGATCGAATAATGATGAATCTTGGAATCCAAGCATTTCCATAAACCCCAAATAACTATTATTATAATTACTATCATTCTTGTTTAATCCATCAGCCATCATGATCAAATGATCATCATGATGATGATGATCATCCACGTCGAAAATCATATGATCTGAGAAATTAGTTGAAGGATGATTATTATTGTTGGGGTTGATTATGATGTTATTATGATTATGATCTTCCATTAATTTATGAATAAAATGATGGAATTCATTTGATGGATGAGGATTTTTAGAGGTGTAGAGAGAGAAAGTTGAGGGGAGTGTGGGAATAGGTTTTATAAAAGTGGAGAGAGATAATAAGGAGAAGGAGAAGGAGATGGAGGGAGTATTTGTTAGAATAACAGGTGGGCGCTGGTGACCGGCAAATGCCGGTGAAGTTGAGGAGGGTTGGGCTGGCTTGCAAACTACGAGTCTGAATAAGAATAAATTGGACGGTTTTTTTTTTAAAAAAAAAAAATTATAATTTTTATTTTCCTGGACATTTATTGCATTTTGGCCACCCTTCTAATTGGTTATATTCGATTCTTTTTTATTTTCTTTTTTTTTTGAAAGAATTATTTTTGTTATTTTCAAAATTAACGATTACAAGCTATTTGGAAAAAAAGTGTTTTAATTGTTCAATATTTTATTGAATTTTTTTATGATAATTTAATTTTCAATTAAGGATGATTCATTCTAACTTAAAGGTTGCTTGCTAAGACCTCAAATTGTTGTGGGAGACGGTCTCTTTAAGAGGCGCATTAGATATATGGCTAAATAGTCCAATTAACACAAATTAAAAAGAAAATAAGAATGTGAGCTCCTTATTTTAAAGTCGTCATTTTAAAAGAAGGTGTCTCACAAGAGTAGTTATAATAAAAATATTGTTGTTCAAATGACATTGATTTTTAACTATCACAAAAAATAACAAAAATATTAAATTTTAAAAGTAAAATAAAAAATAAAAAAGAAAATACAATGTTTTCTTTTATTTTTTTTCTTTTTTTTAGATTTTTTCAAGTTTGGCTTCTTTTTTTTGTTTTGGAATATGACTTGTTTAACAACTTATAGATTATATGGGTTATGGGTATACTTTTAGCAAACACTTTTTAAAATTAAGATTATTTATAATTAATTAAAAATAAAAGTTATTTTAATAGAAGAAGTTTAAGTATTCTAAGTTATTTTTTATTATAGTTATTTTTATTTATGTTTAATTGAAACCTATTCAACTAAAAAAGCAAATGACAAATAAGTGAGTAGAGTCTTTGGAGACATTATTAATTGAGTAAAAGAAAATTAATTTATAAAAATATGAAAATTATTTATCATATTTTTACATGTTATATATCCTTTATCATCATCAAATAATAAAAATTAGGAAAAAAATTCAAAAAGTCAAATCGTCCCTGTATTGTTTTATATAGAGTAGACTGTCAAGTAATCAATTTAACCAAAAGTTTAATTTAATGGTTGAAGTTCTATGAAATATTATATACTGTAACATAGACTTGATAGTTTATGTTAGAATTTTTTAAATTAAATATAACAATAATAATAATAATAATAATAATAATAATAAAAAAAAAAAAAAAATAATAATAATAATAATAATAATAATATAATAATAATAATACATATAGTATTTAATTTTTAACGCAAATATGTCGTAAATTAAAAAAAATAAATAAATAAATAAAGAGCTTGTTGTCGACGTTTTAAGACTGTTTAATTAGGAAAAGGAGCAGTAGAAAAGACAGTGGTAGATTTGGTGGTACAAAAAAGAACGCGGGATTAAAACCGGCTAGGTGTAAACGGGATCCTGATTTATACGTGGCCCGTCAAAAGCCTTCTGCTTTCTGCAATTTCCCACCTCAACATTATTAATATTAATAATTATTTTTGATTACTTACCTTTTTTGCTACCTTTTGGAGCAAGTAGCAACATAGGACTTCGTCAAATTCCACCATATAATATCTCTTTTTCATTTTTACTTGTTGCTTACATTACTTAGAGTATATCTCTCAAGTACCACACTATAAATTAACACAAAAAAATTTGTGTGAGACGGCCTTTTCGAGAGACCATCTCTAATTGGAGCGGTCAATTATATATTTTTTTAAATATTATAAGTTGGCTTAAGAATTAATACTGTAAGTAGACATTTAACATATTGAAAGTAAACATTAAGAATACGATAATTAAGCATAAAAGTTAATGTAAGTAGACATTAAAAATACGATAAGTAGACATTAATCTTTAATGGACTGAACTTGAGATATGTCTCTCAAGAGACTAACTGATAAATCAATGTGATTCTTTTAAGATTTCTTCAAATTTTATTTATTTTTATAAAAAAAATTAATTTAAAAAAATTAAGATTGGTTTGAGTTGACTTGACTATCTTGCACCAAGAACAAACCAGGCGAGAGATGCTTTGCATGGATTAGTGAAATTAAACGAAATAACAAACTCTGAATTACCTAGATAACTTGTTGTGATTAGAAATACAACCTGTTATCAGCATGTTAAGATAATAAATAACCACTAACCTTAATATAATTAATACTTGTTCCTATTCAGCTTATGTGTCCCATTTCCTTTTATGATCAAGTCACCTTAATTGTCCTATTTCTATTTTTGGTATGAGTTTTTGACTTTTATACCCTTAGTAGCTTTATCCTATTTTCAATTACACCCTCCATTACCCATACAAATTTTCCTCCCTTACATTAAAAACTCATAATACCACTCTCTTTCCTACCCTTAGGGTCTCACTTTGACTCTCCTTAAAATCTGTGAAAAGTCAAATGAAACTCTTAAGGTGAATAGGAGAGAATATTATACTAATACAATATTTTTTATATATGGGTGTGAAAATGGTGAAATGGTCTTATTAGTTACCAACATATAACGGTGTTAATAAAAATCAAGTTCTTAACATTAGTCACTGCAAGAAAGGTTTATGAAAGCATCTATAATTGAATTTGTTCTTGATAAAAATTAGGTGCCGACTTACATAATGTAGAGAAAGAAACTCTATTGACAATTTACCAAGAATTTAAGTCTATAATCTAGAAGGACGTTCAGCAAAATCTACATCAATTGAGACAAAATAGAAATTCAACCTTTTTATCCCTTAACTTTTCCTTTTTAACTTATATTTTCAAAAATTTAATTATATAGAAATAGTATCAAAGAATATTAATGTAAGCGTAAGACAACGCCGGCCTCTACTTGAAAATTTTAGATAATCATGTTATTTGTAGATAACTATAAAAGATAAAAATAAAAATTTATAAAATAATTAAAAGAAAAAAAAAAGAAAAAAAAATTAAAAAATAGATCTATGACATAATGTCACAGACTAGTAATTTACAACTGATGTAAATCACGGTTATTTACCTAATGGAGCTCGGCCTCTAACCATTTATACTAGCATTGTAATTTGTTGTGCCGACTACTCATGGGGTTATTATATTTTATACATATTGGTAGCAACATACTTTTATGAAATAATAGTGATAGCAAATCTTTAAAAAGTTCCACAAAATAGCATGTAATGTTGTACTTAAAGCTACAGTAATATTAACGGGCTAAAAAGTTTAATTGGACGTTAAGTTGTGAAATATCTTATTTTTTCTTATCTTCTTTCGTTAAACCTACAGTAGATTTTATAGTTAAAATTTGCTACTACCAAAGTTATTAAAATCGATATTCTATTTGAAAACATTTAGAGAGTTAGAATCGAATCAATAAAATCGATTCGTTAAATCGTACGATTCTAAAAATAAGATTAATATGCTAAAATATTTAGCGCCTAGTATTAGTTACTCATTTTAAAAGTTTAAACTTGCGAATTCAAGTTTTGTTTGAGTTATTTTTTAGAATTAAATGAAAAAACATATAATAATTGGTTAAAAATGAAACAATGATCAAAATCTATTTTTTTAAATTATGAAATGTATATTTGAAACATGTATGTGTATGTAAAAGAAATTAGCCAAAAATAGTACATATCAAAAATTAATAATAATTGAGTCTACATTTAATGGGTTGGATCCTTAAATCTTGAAATCGTGTTATAATTTTAGCTCTTAAGTTTTTTTCAATTAGAATGGTAATATTCTACCAACACTATGATTCTATCAACGATCCAAATCATTTGCTTGTTTTTGGATCATAAAATTGTAGATCAAAATTGCAATTTTAATAACTATGGCGACCACTGGCATTTCATAAAAATATGTTGCTGCCATATAAAATATTCCTAAGGAAGTATTTCACAACTTAATGACCAATTAAATGTTTTTAGCTTATTAATGTTATTATAACTAGCTTTAATTTAAGTACAATATTATAATGCTATTCTGAAGAATTTTTTTAAAAAATTTTTTACGATCACTGGCATTTCATAAAAGTATGTTGCTACCCTATTGGAATATCCCTTTGATTAATTACCATTTGTATTCCAAAAAAATAAAAACTTAATTAAATTCTTAAAAATAGGTACACTTAGTTGATTGAATAAGATGAAAGTAGGAAATAGGACACTCCCAAACACTCCCAAGCACTTCAAGACTCTTAGTATTCCGCACAAGGTAAAATCCGAGTGGGGTTTTTTTTTCTGAAAGATGCGGATAAATCATAGCTGTTCCCTTCAACAAGGGAGTAAAGAGGATGCGCGCAGTCAATAAACCCCCAGTTTATACCTACGCCCTGTAGAATCCGAACCCTAAACCTTCTTTTCAACATGTAGATGTTGAGTCCACAAATACTTTTGATAAAGTAGGGAAATAATAGTCTCAAATTTAGACAATTTAACAATAAGTCCTAACTTTGGATTAATATCTAAAAGTTTCAACTTTGATCCCTATTTGCTTCTAAGATACTTGAGGTCAACGTGGCCACATGGCATTTTGTTATTGGTCCATGTATTTTATTTAATTATTTCCCTATGAAATTTATTTTAAAAAATGAAAGAATAAAATCATTTTTTATTCTTAGCATTTTTTACACCACTAATGAGAAGTACTCCTTTATATATATATATATGTATATATATATATATATATATATATATATATATATATATATATATATATATATATATATATATATATATATATATATATATATATATATATATATGTATATATATATATATATATATATATATATATATATATATATATATATGTATATATATATATATATATATATGTATATATATATATATATATGTATATATATATATATATATATATATATATATATATATATATATATATATATATATATATATATATATATATATATATATATATATATATATATATATATATATATATATATATATGCCTTAAATGTTACGTACTTCCTCCGTTTTTATTTAGTTGCACTAAAGGACAATTTGACACTATTCATCAATGTCACTTAATTTTCATATTGTCGTTAATATATAGGTCAAAACATAGCCATATGGGATCTTGCTAGAATCGTCTCAATGTGAATTTTATTAATTTTCAGTTTCTATAATTTTTCGATGTGTATAATTAGATATATTAACAATTGAATTAGTGCATTAGGGAGTTTAAAATTGTCCTTGAGTTCAAGTAAAAAAAATAAAGGAAGTATATGTTTAGTGCATTGACATTGTCGAGTGCATGATGTTATTATTAATTATGTATATATATTTTAACAATGAGAGATCATATTATTGAGAACGATAAAACATAATCATTTATATAGTATAGTGCATGAAATTATGTTATGTTATTGTATTTAATAGTAGTTTAGTTTTTCTTATAAATACGTTTAACAATTTTCATATAAAATTAGTTATGATTTTATTTCAAAATAAGGAGTCACATAATGCTTTTTATATAAAGTTGTTGAGAACAATTAATGTTTGGTTATGAACTGATGATTAATTTGATATATACAGGGCTGTTTTTGGAGTAAGCAAGGAGTGCCGTCATCCATGGCCCAACATAAATAGGGCCTAATTTCAATGTATTTCATGAGTCTATATATATACTAGTGGAAAAAGGTTCAATTGCTGCAGTTTTTTAGCCAGCATATATTGCGGTTCTGAACCCAAGCAATTGTGATAGCAGCATATAGGCAATTACAAATGCTGCGGTTCAAAACCACAGCATAAAACCACATTATATGCTGCAGCCTGCAGTTCTAGGTGAACCGCAACATATAATGTGCTTTTTTTAATTCAAAAAAGCACATTATATGCTGCGGTTCACCAAGAATCGCAGTATATATTGGTATTTTTTTTTCGTTTTTATTACCAAACCAATGCATAATATTCATTTCTAATATACACAATTGAAATCACCAAATGTAATCCCCAAATGTCTTATGCAACCTATCAATAGTCTTCTACTCTGGAGAATCAGATGAATGTGTGAGCAAGTGACCTTTCTTCACCCTATCTGCATGCCACCTCAAATTTAACGCATAATTTCTTTATAGAAAACAAGCTCTTGAATCTAGGTATTATTGGAAGATACCACAATACGTTAGCCCGGGGCCTTTAGCATCCCGAGCCCCTTTGTGTTTGTAACGCGTTAACCCACACTTAGGACACTCTCACTACTAAAAAACACGGAGCTTTTCGACGGTTTTAACCGTCAAAAAATATATTTTCGACGCTTGACGAAGCGTCTAAAAAATTGCAGTTACAAATTTTCGACGCTTTTTTTTCGACGCTTTTTACAGTGGATGTTATATATGTTTTCCGACGCTTTTTACTGTGGGAAAAAAGATTTTCCGCCTTAAATCCATACCACAATTTCACGTTTTTAGACGCTTTGAAGCGTGGAAAATGCTGAATATTATTGGCCATGTACTATAGATTGTGTTCATTAGACAATAAGGATTGAAACCATCACTAGCAAGACCAAGTCTTACACTACGAGCATCATTGGAAAACCCTGGGTACCGGACATTAAATTCCTTCCATGCTTGTCCATCAGCCAGGTGGCTAAGAACTCCATTGTCATGTCTACATTCATCATGCCATCTCATGTCCTTAGATATCTTAGATGACATATACATCCTTCGTAATCTAGGAATCAAAGGAAAATATCTCATCACCTTTGCTGGAACCTTACCCTTATCTGTTTCACTCTTCCATCTTGAACAAGAACATTTGGGACAAGAATCCTTTCCAGCCATCTCACTCCAATATAATGTGCAATCATTAGGACATGCATGGATCTTTTCATATCCCAAACCTAAATCCATGATCAATTTTTTGGCTGGTAGTATGAGGAAGGAAAATTTTTTATTTGTGAAAATTCATCAAGTAAAAGATCAATCAACATTAAGAATGATTTATCTGGCCACTTGAACAAGCACTTAAGATGAAAAAGGTGCAAGATGAATGAGAGCTTTGAAAAGGAAGTGCACCCTGCATAAAGAGGTTCATTAGAAGCTTCATAAAGCTTGCTAAATTTGACTTCTTCAAAAGAAGAGTTCACATCAGGTTGTTGTGAAGGAAATTCATCGGATGCATATTGCAAATTAGGTTCCTCTAAAGTCTCATTAGCTAACCCGTCCTCTTTTAGTTCACTATCAAACTCAGGAGCACCTACAATATTTGACCCAAATGCATCTCGAAGTAACCCCGATATATCATCTTGACCTAAGATTTCTGATTCATCGGAAGCTATAAATGGAATCCCTATTTGATTACACATATTCTCCGCAACAGTCATAGATCCATGAAATATCCAATCCTTATATTCTTTATAAAACCCTTTAAACAAAATGTGTCTTTCAACCTCTTCTAGTGGTAATACTTTCATTCTATCAATTTTACACTTGCAACAAGGGAATCTAATGAAACCATTTTGTGTCCCTTTCTTTGCAAATTCCATAAAGTCACTAACCCCCTTTATATAAGCTTTTGTATTTCTTGGTTTATTTATCCAACTCTTATCAATATATTGAGACATCCTATACATATTGTATAATAATAAGATTAAAAAATTCCATATGCATACAACATGTAACAATAACTAGTTTTATTAATGTCATTCTATTTATTGAGATTTGTATTTGAATGACATATAGAACAAAAACATAGTGTTGTTCATTAAAGCCAATGTCCTTCAATATATTTTTATTCCACACAAAATTATTTCCAATAGGTTGTTCAATAATAAAGTCATCTAATCCTTGGTCAAAATATAAAATAAAAATAAAGGATGAACAATGCACATTTCTTCAATGATTCCAAGAAATAGATAAAGGTTTGGGATCTTCATCGAATTTCCCCAAAGCCACCGAGAAATAAATTAATCAACAATGCCACCACAAATACTCTCACTAATCAAAATCAAAATCAAAAGTATGTCAAATGGACCCCCTGTTTTCAATCTCTTGATGACAATCTCAACCCTTCAACACAATCAAAATCTGGATGTAACACATATACAAAGGACATGAAGAAATTCAAAGAAATGAGAGGATGTAATCAAAATCAAAATCAATATCAAAAAATCACTAACTAATCAAAATCAAAGTCCAAAGCACATATACAAAAACACAAAATGAGAGGATGTAACAAAGAAATTCAAAAAATGGAGGGATAATTTATTCAAAGAAAACGACATTACAGAGGACATGAAGAAGACTGGTACACTTAAGAGTACCTAATAGTGCAATTGAGAGAATGAAGAAGACTCGTACGGGGTGGTACGGCTGCCGGAGGAAATGTTCAATTGTTCTGCTGGATGAAGACTAGAAGTTCGGCGTGCTGCCGAATGAGGAAGCACGAAAACACACCTAATGATAATCTGGAATTGGAAGAGAAAATGAAGAGAATGATAATGAAGAGGACAGGCGTGCTTATGGAGGAAGAAGAACGAAAACAAACCTGATTTGAGGATGATGATTGCTGCGCGTGCGGAGGCGAATTGAAGAATAGGGTTTCTTCTTCTCCCTTGTTCTTGACTAATATGTGAGGAATTGAAGGAGGCGGTTTCGTTTATGTCTGAATTGAAATTTCAAGACTCGCTTTTTGATAAAAAATTTTTAAGAATTTTAAATGCCAGTTTCTCTTCTTTTTTTTGGACGCTTTTTCTTTGTTAAATTTCAACCTATTTAAGCGTCGAAAATCTCCCTTTTTTTTAGGTGTCTAAAACCAAGCATCTATAAACTCCATGTTTTTTAGTAGTGTCTTCTAAGTTCTTATTTTCATTCTGATACAATACACAATCATTCGGACACGCATGAATCTTCTGGTACTCTAAGCCAAAAAGACACATGAGCTTTTTGGCATAATATGTCAACTTTGGAAGTTCATTTCCTTCAGGAAGCATCTCACATAACGTTTCTAATAACATTGTGAAACTAGCGTCACTCCAATTGAACTTTGACTTAATGTTGAAAATTGTCAACACGGCTGTTAGTTTGGTGAACCTTTACATCCAGGGTACAAAGTCTTTTGAGAAGCCTCTGCAACAAGTCAAAAACACAAGGACGTTTTCTTAACTCATCCTCGACTCCCTCCATCATCTCATCAACACGATCTACATCCTCATTGACATTCTCTTCATCTATCTCATACCCATCAACACGATCTACTACATCCTCATTGACACCCTCAACAACACTTTTTTCGTTGTAAACTCTCTCCTTACCATGCCAAACCCAAACATGATATTGAGGCCTAAACCTAAGTCTAAGTATGTGCTCCCTAAGGATATCGATGCTATTTACCTTTGATACATTGCCACACTTGACACATGGGCAATAAAAACCAACTCCCCCCGTTCTAACTTGATGTTCAATGGAAACACTACAAAATTCTAATACGCCATCAATAAATTCTGAGGATTTAATGCTTCTATACATCCAAGAACGATCTTTTTTCATCCTAAGTGTGATTAATTAATTCAAAACAAAATTAATACACATTACATACATAAGTATATATATACTTAACCCTAGTTAACCCAAATTTACCCTATTTAACCCCGTTTAACCTTCATATTATTTAAATTATTCAAATTATGTATATTTTAATGAATTAACAAACTACATACATAAGTAAATTATTGTGATTATTCATGCATAAGTAAACTACATACATAATTAATTAAACTACATACATACATAAGTAAAAAAAATACACATATCAAAATAATTAACAAACTAATTATAATAACAACTTGAAAAGAATGTAAACTTAAAAATTAAACAACTTAAAGAACTTAAATTAAGAACTTGAAGAACTTAAAAAAATGTAAAACTTAAAAAATAATCAACAAACTAATTAAATCATCAAATATATAAACACATAAAAATATCAAACAAAATCAAAATAAAAATTATACCTTGAATTTCGTGGGTTTTGGGTTATGTAACCTATACAATGAAAAACAAAATCAAAATTAGTATAAAAAAACTAAGCCCTAAAACACAATGATGTTTGAACAATTTAAAATAAGTTTTAAAAAATTATACCTTGAAAAAGAACAAGAACTAAGTCCAAATTTCGTGGGTTTGAGAACTCGAAGAAGACAACAATGGTAGATTTTTCGTGGGCTGAACAAGAACTTGAAGAAGCAGCAGTATGCGAAGTCGAAGATGATGATGAATAATGTTGAACGAAGAACGAACAAGAACTTGAAGAAGCAGCAGAATTTTGGTTGAATACAATAGTATGCGAAGAAGAGTCCGTGGGGTTTAGGAGGGCTTTTGGTTGAATACAACAGTATGCGTATTCATGAAGCCAATAGTATTAGTATAGAGGCACGTTTATTAAAACAAAATAATAAATACCTTATATGTTGCGGTTTTTTGAGAACCGCAGCGTATAAGGTATTTTTTATTTTTTTAAAACAAAAATTAAGTTATATGCTGCGATTTTCAAGGAACCACAACATATAATGTAAACTTTTTCTCTCGTTTCTTCATGCCATTTAATGTTGCGTTAACCAAAAACTGCAGTAAATGTCACGCAACAGATAATATTTTCTCCACTAGTGATAGTACATATTTTTAAAAAGAAGCCATGTTTGAGAGAGTTAAAAGAAGATGAATCTTGAAGGAAACAATTTATTTCAATAAATAACTAAAAGTGTGAATTGACAAAAGTATACATCTAAGTGGTTGATCATTAGGCTTAAAAAGTAAGACTATATATGGAATAAAGGTCGACAAAAAAGTGTGAATCTACAAATGTAGCAATTAATTAAATCCTTTCAAACGTTTATCAAATAAACCTTTTAAATATAATTTATTTTGTTACGTAAAGTAAACATATTATTTTAGGTTGACATACTCTTTACATAGCAAAATATTTGTTAAACCAAGAAATATACAAGACATTCACGAAATAAATAACATTAGAATTGACCGAATGCAATTAGTATGAACTACTGGCAAATTTGACATTTACATGATATTTTGTTTATACTAATATCGTCAATTAAATTTTATATGACACGTTTACACTTATAATGATAATTATAATATAAGGAGATTTGTCTCCTTTATTTTTTCAAATACTTATTAAATCGATCTTCTATATAAAGGATCTATATCTATTATTTTTTTTAAAGCCTACAAATTGTCAGAAACAACATTAGATATTATATATGTGTATTTGGGCCCTTCAAATGATCTCTAACTTGAAAGTAGTTGACTTTCCTCTGTATTGATGGATATAATCATATAAATCAACCCAAGAAACAAACCTAGCTCAGAACGTATACTCCAATATAATGCTTAAGTGAAACCATCTTGTGGGTTTATAATTAGAAAACAAAAGAGAATTTAGTCTTATAGAAGTATTAGTTATAGCAAATAAAAATAAAAGATTTTAAATTTAATTTTTTTTATCAGTCTATCATATCATTATGTTAAAAAAAATGTTAAAAATACTAGTAAAATTTTTTTTTTCAAAAAGTACTTAATAAAAAAATTTTGTCAACAAATACCTAATAAATTTTTTTCTTTTTCAAAGAGTACCAATTAACGGTTTCTCTCAGTTGACTACCATCAAATATAACTGTTGACTGGTCAAAATCGAAAATTTTTCCACCTCATTTTTAATTTCTTTTCCAATTCAATTTTTTTACCCTCTTCTTCCTCTACTTTTTACTCAAACTGGAAATTAAATTGAAAAAGAAATTGAAGATGACGAAGAAGAATTTTTGATTTTGACCAGTTAATCATCATATTTAACGTTACTTGGTACTCTTTGGAAAAGAAAAAAGTTTTGTTAGGTAACTCTTGGCAACACTTTTTTTATTAGGTATTTTTTGGAAAAAAAATAATTATATTAAGTATTTTTTTAAAATTTTCAAAAAAAAAAGTAGAAAATAGAAAGTGAAACTAGGTAAGTGAAACCGCGTACGAAGATCACGCATTATGTCGGAAAAAAAAGGGATTGGCCAAAACATCCGGCATTTCGTATTCTCTCTGACATAAAACGGAGTCACCGTCATTTGAGTCCTTGATAATGAGATCGATCCACCTTTGAATGTTCGTTTTCCACTTAATCTTATAAACCTTATAATCTAGAATATCTTGTGTAGAATTATTTTATAGTATTTTATTGTGCATCAATCTAAAAATATGAAAATGGTATGTCTTTTCACTTCATAATTACAATCAAGTATAATTATTAAAAAGTATTTACTATTTTTAAAGGAAAAATAATTATAAATAATACAATTTTTTGTTAATTATTTCCCTATAATAATATTAACTTTTGATTAACTTTAATAACACTAATTTAGAGGGATTTTTTTCCTAGATTAATAGCAACTTTAGTTTATTAACTAATTTATCAATTTTTTGTCATATAATCTCTTATATTTTGATTTTTTAATGTTAGGATATTCTAGAAAAACACCCCTAAGTTGGTATTATTTTAATGAAATAAGTAAAATGTTATATTATTCGTGGTAATTTTTTCATTTTTAAATTAATGTAATCTAAAGTATTGTGAACTATATACATATTTCTTCCGGTTCTGAAATACTCGCTACACAATGATTTTTGACACTATTCATTAGTCAAGCTTATTTTATATATTGTGGTTAATGTATTAGAAAAAACATATACAAATGAGATCTTGTTTGAATCGTCTAATCGCATACTTTCATAATTTTAGTTTTTATAATTTTTAAATGTGTATAGTTTTATATGTATAATCAAAATAACACACTGAATTGATAAAAAAGTGAAATGTAGTAATTATTATGGAATGAAGTATAAAAGTTATTGAAGTATATTGGTTTTTGAATTTTCTCTTTCGGTCAATGATAATTATTAATTACTTTACTACTATATCCCCAGTCCCCTAATGCCTAAATCACTGCCGTCGTAATCACATGTATCATTATCATTATTCATAAATTTGCTTTAAACAATTTCCATCAAAAAATATTAACTGGTGGGTTAGCTCAACTGTGGGTCCTTTCTTGATTGTGTAATTTCTGTGAAATCATGCATCATACACCAAACCAAAATGATTATTATTGCCTATGTCTCCTTGAAATTGAAATATGGACATATAACACATATATTATTAAATATTTGGTGAATTCAGTTAAATTGTATATGAATGTTAAAAAAAATATAATGTATTGACAATTAAAAATTAAAAATGTCACAATTTTAAAGAGATATAGATAATACTCCTATAAGCAAAGGCTAAATTATGTTCATTCCCATTAATAATGGGACAAATAATCTTCATTTTAGAGATTACTTCGAATAAACTTTTAAAGGAGTAAGATTTTGCACTCTTTAACTCTTTTATTAATGTCATTATGCCTTTTATCCAAAAACAAAAGAAAGAATGGCTATGGTATGACAATATGGGATGCATATGTGTCAGATATAAGATGGGTATGGAATGTTTGATGGTATAGCGTTGAAAGCATATACTCACGTGGACAAGCGTATTTATAGAAAGTATACACGTTATAATTTATAGTTTTGGAATATATAATGAATTATGATAAAATAACTCATTAAATTTTGTACACTTTTATTTTATGTCATGTTGCAAGTGTCAATTATGTTATAATGTGGATTGGAATAACCACTTTAAAATAAAAGATATTTGTATGTTTAGACAAAAGTATATAGATAATAAGAGTAAAGAAGTAGGAGTACTCATTAATGGTATAATTCAATATTGAAGCAAGTGCAAAATCTCTTACTCATGGAAATACGTTTGATCACATTGTCAAACATGTTATGTATTGCATATTGGAGAAAGAGGATGTGGATGTGTTGAGTTGTGAAGATTTACGGTTTGGATCACTATATTAGGTGCTCAATGTGGAGCAAATGAGGTGCTTTGTGCAAAGTTTGTAGACTTTGATAACGCATGAAGAGGTTCTACTAAAGTGTTGGATCATGCCTTGAACGAGCCAAGGCATGGGAGGAGGTTGCCTTGAACGAAGCAACAAAAACAATAGTTAGATAATTTGAGGACCGAGTGCTCGTTCGATCATTAACATGGCTTGTTCGAGCAAGTAGTCACAAGCAGATAATGTGTGATTGAAGTCAGGTGCTCATTTGAGCAGGGTACTTGTTTTTCGTTTCATTTTCTTTTAAGGTTGCAATGAAGGCTACGTACTATTACTGAGTTAATGTTGATTCTAAATTGTCGTATGCTCTATTTAAAGGGATTAGAAATTTTTAGAACACAACAAGTTGTAAGGGCTAATACATAGAAAGAGACTTGGGTAAATACCAAGAGAGCTTTTTTCTTTGCATTAATATTGAGGACGATCACCATTGTTTTAGAGATCTTGTCTTGAGAGCTTGTTCTTAAGAGGGAGGGTTATATTATTAGTGTGTTGTTTAATCATTTTTAAAATAAACATTGTTTGAGTGAGAGGTATACAAAATACCTCAATATATTGTTTGTTTTGTCTTTATTGATATTTGTTCTGTTCTTATTGTGTTTTATTCTTATTCTTCACTTGTGTGAGACCTTAAACGCTTTCGTTTCAATTAATGTAAAACAACTAAGAATAACTTTTAAAAATTGTATTTAGACTTTCAATGCGTTGAGAATGAGTTATTGCCTTTATAAATTTGTGTATTTTCAATGCACAAAATAACACCACAACTCCAAAGATTAACACACCACCCCTCTCTTATTGTATGTGTTTACTCAAGAGAGACGGGATCAATCGAAACAATAGCAAAGTAGAATATGAATCATGTGTTTAGATGAAAAGAAGAAGAAGAGAGTAGATAAGTACAATTTTATTAGAAGAAAGAGTGTATGAATACAATGAATCAGAAATAACATCTTTAACAACACTAACAAAAATAAAACAAATAGTTATGCATCCGACTCCTCAAATTTTATATTAAATGGGAGTCATTTAATAAATTATAGCAATGAAATGAAATGGATATGAGAATGATGCGTAGATATGAAATTTCAAATGAATATGAATACTTAAAAAAAGAATACGGCTTAGTCATTTTGATTTTGGATCAAAGAAAAATAGAGTGTTATTTAAAAAAAAAAAAAAGAAAAAGTAGATATTGATAATAAATGATAAAAGAGAATGAATTATGTGGATGGAATTAAAAGAAAGTCAAAATATATAAATGAAATTATAAAAAAAGTAATATATCATTATTAAAAAATAAAAAAATTGCAAAATGAGTAAAATACATCAAAATAACAATTGATGTTTACGTATGTATTACTTCCTTCTTTATTATACCATAATACCAATTGTAGGAGTGGTTTGAAAAAAAGGACAATTTTGACTGTATATACTTCGTCAAATTAAAAAATGGTTTTGTAATTAAAATGGAGGAGTTGGTGTTAAATCCTTTCACCTAAAGATAACTTTCCGTTATCCTTTACTACTAATAGGATTATTATTATTATTATTATAGCATTTCATTCACACACTATCTAGTATCCACTCAATTATCTTATTAATCAATTTACTTAATTCTACCTCGGACTAAGTCAATCTGTTAAAATAAGATAAAACTTTAAATAATATTCATAATTTTTATTAATCAATTTTGATATTTATATTTACTTTCTTCAATTCAGAATTAATATTTCATTTGCTTTTATATACTCTTCACATATATTTAATTCTTAATCTATAAGTGAAAGTTATTAATATCAACTTTTTAAATTTTTAATTATGTGGAATTAGAAATATATGAATTGAATTAGTGTATTAACAAAGGTGCATTTCATTATGAGTATATATATATATATATATATATATATATATATATATATATATATATATATATATATATATATATATGTATATGTATATATATATATGTATATGTATATATATATATGTATATATATATATATATATATATATATATATATATATATATATGTATATATATATATATATATATGTATATATATATATGTATATATATATATATGTATATATATATATATATATATATATATATATATATATATATATATATATATATATATATATATATATATATATGTATATATATATATATATATGTATATATATATATATATATATATATATATATATATATATATATATATATATATATATATATATATATATATATACATATATATATACATATATATATATATACATATATATATATATATATACATATACATATACATATATATACATATACATATATATATATATATATATATATATATATATATATATATATATATATATATATATATATTATATATATATATATATATATATATATATATATATATATATATATATATATATATATATATATATATATATATATATGTATGTATATTGTTGTGAATGAGATATGATATTTGATGAAGAACAATTAACAAACTAATACAAAGTAAACCACGAAAACAAAGCACAACAAATACAAGAGGTATTAATGATACCTCCTTCTTAAATAAAGTATCTTATCATTAATATAAACAAGAATACATTAATAATTCACCTCACAAGCTTCATGAACACACTCTCAAATCAAAAGATCGAATCTTGATGTCAATCTCCCTCAAATGCCCTAATACAAGTGGAGAAAACTCTCTTGGCTAAAACCCTAGTAATCTCTTAGTATTAGGCTCTCTCACTCCCACCCTAATACACTCCTAAGACCCCTTATATAGTCTCATGACATATTTGGGAGTCTTAGGACAAACCCACAAAAGCCGACAAAGAATCGGACATAAATCAGAAACGCGTACTGTGAGGAGCTGATCGTTGCTTGACCCGAGCATGATCCGCTCGACCACCCGAGCGAGAGTCCAATAGCTTCTGTCTTGCTGCCCCTGCTTGGCTCGACCGAGCCCATCAAGCTCGACCACTCGAGTAGGCCTCAAAACCTTCCATGAGCATTCCCTTGCCTTCATCAAGGCACACTAAATCTCCCACTTTGATCACTTCATCAAGTGATCCAAAACATAAGCCCTCATACTTCCTTGCACTCACAACCTCGTTCTCAAACATGCAAGCCAAGGAGCATGCTACGAGGTGATCAAACTCACCTCCATCATGTTGAGATTTGGGGCTTGACTCTATATATATATATACATATATATATATATATATATATATATATATATATATATATATATATATATATATTTGCTCTATTATTATACTTCCTCTATTTTATAATACTTGCTAATGATAATGACATTTTTCCACACAACATGTCATACTCAGTAGCAAGTATTATGAAACGGAGAAAGTACAACATATACTGTATACTTATACTCTTCTATTAGATGCTCGAATAATTTCCGAAAGAATAAATTCAATATTTTAATGCATAAGTGACACATTCAATACTTCTATGAATTATACATATTAAATTTCGACTCCAACCCGGATTTTAAGTTATAAGATTTTATTTCAACTAAGACTTTCAAATTACCTCGTTAAAATAGGATTATGACATTTTTTTCTTTTCAATAAATTATTTCATTTAAAATACATAAATTCATAACAATAATGTATTTTAAATAAATGATTTGTTGACCTTAACAAAAAAAAAAATACTCCGACAAATTTAATTTAATAAGCAGATATCATCATTTCGAACACAATCTAATAATTGGAGATAGTCTATCAAGTACAACACAAAAAGTAATCTCTACACTTAAATTTCTTTTAATTTAAAATATAACATAATAGAAATAAAATTTAAAGCAAAGATCTGCACTCATCATACACACAATTCTATCAAATCGATCCATTGTATTGCTCTATCTAAAGAGAATAATAAAATTATATACATATTTAAAAGTTTAAATAATCACCTATCTAAAACTTTATATACGTACTAGGTAAGATTTAACTTATGTAATTATTGGAACCCATTAATGCATGTCAATTGACAAACTTGGTCTATCATGATTTGATTTTGTTATAATTGATCAAACTTGACCACCCATAAATTAAGTTTGCTTTACTTGATCAATATAACATTACTTCATGATCAAGTTTTGTTATATTGATCGATCAAACTTGGATAACTATGACCTATTATATATTAATTGGACAATTTGTAATCTCACATCGAATATTGGAGAAATGTTGACTAATATATATATTTAGTGGGCTACTCCTCCTAATATCAATTAATTTTAGATGGAATCTCATTGGGTTTGTTTTCAGTCAACTCTCCTCTTATGTAGATTTTGGTACAAGCCCAAATTTATCAAATGGTTGACAATGTCGTTCTTAACAATTTTAGGGCCCTAGGCGAAAAATAAAAAATGTGCCCTTGTTTAAGTAAAGTTTCGGTATTATTTTCTTTAACTATGCATTATATAATCTCTCTTTATTCCATCACATCAATGTCAAATAAATATACGAATTTAAAATCTTATAATCATATGGTATTAAAATATAATCAAAAATATGATTTTTAATAATGAGGATTAACTCAATTTAAGCCTCTTTAAAAGTTGGATCCTAAGCGGTTTCACCTCAAAACTACCACAAGAACGGTCATGATGGTTGATGATCCGACATGATTATATTATCGTATGCCTGCCATAGCTAAGAAAGCTAAAACAAAGAAAGTCATCAGAAACGTTGATAAGAGTGCATGGGTCAATCAAGATTCAAGAGTAATGTCTTAGTGACGGTAATGAAGGTAGTTCAGTTTCTTCGTTGCAACAATAACTAATGTGGTTCAATTAGGGATGAAGCAAAAATTAAAAATTATTTTAAAAGTTCAATTAGGGGTGAAGCAAAAATTAAAAATTATTTTAAAAGCTCTGTTCAATAGTAATAATTATAATACTTTTCTAACAACTTTATATCTTTAAACACTTAACATATACTACGTAATTTAATATTGAAGCTCTCAATTTTTCGAAACCCTGTGTGGTCGAACATTTTGAACAGTAATTTGGGAACTGGGCCTTCTAAGGTTAGCCTTAGTCCCTCCATCAACCATGCTTCTAGGGTATGATCATAGAGCTCTCATTACCTTACAAGGATGCTAAAACCACTAAATTATAACATTATTAACCTTTATGTGGTATCTTGATAGATTTGTCTCATTATATATTTTCCAAATATAACGTTTTTAGAATTTTTAAAAACTCACAATTAAAATTTTTTGAATTTTATGTTTGCACTAGAATTTGCAATAAAATTGAATGAAAAGAACGAATAATAACATAGGGAGTAATATATATAGGGCTTCATATCTATTATTTTTCCAAGTATCCATTAAAGACTATAATCTACCCTTTATAAAAAGAGCCTATTATTTTCATTTTGCTAAGACCCTTTAAAATATCAAGATGGACACTAATCTCACTTATAATTATAATTATAATTCAATTATAACTAATACTCCAATTATTTACATAATCAAAAACTAGAATTTAAATGATCGGAAAGAATAATATTTAAATGGGAGACGTGCACGAAACCCAGGGAAATTTGTCTACACCTTAATGGGATGTTTATTAGTTTTAGGCAAGCAATTTTGTCTAGTCCTGTGTTGACGCGTTAAACCTTTATTGCCATCATTATTAATTCATTTTATTTAACAAAACCAAACAAGTTATGCTCTTGACTTTCACTTATCACAAGGCATTGTTTCAAACTGGAATTATGTGAGCTTCAATCCTACAATCCAATCCGGGCTGTATTCTTATTTATATGCCTATAATTTAAATATAAATTATTAAATAACACAATTTTATTATAAGATGTGTCTTAAATATACGTTAAATAATTTAATTGATAGAAATTATAAGATTATAAATTTTTTGTTTTAATGCCGTTTTATTAAAAGATGGTCTATGATAATGATAATTATAATTTAAAATAGCAACCAGTAAAACAAGTTTTGAGAAAAGGCTAATAATATTATTAATTTATAAATGTTATGGTAATAAAAAATTGACTTTGTAACTTGGATTATAGATCTTTAGATGCCGCAATTATCGGATGATGTTCTCACAATGGTCAAACATGTACAAGTATAGAAAAGGTCAACCGATTGAAGGTGAAGCAATTAATTAATAATATATATACAGGATCGACTATTCTCTATTGACTATTGTTACGTAATAAAAAGATAATAACTACTTGTACATCAAACTTGTATTGAAAAAAATATGTATAAAGAGAAATTTATAAGTTATAGTCAATACTATTAATTATTGTCAAAGGTAATATGCATTGTTATTAGTTAACTAGCTTTAATTTGATAGGCCAAGTTAAAGGGTTTAAAGGTCTTGAAAATCAGTCAAAGCCTCCAGAAAGCCCACTTTAAGGGTGAAATTATTAAAATACTTCTTGATCAATCAACCATGGTCATTTATTGCCTTATAAATACTCTCATTTATTACTATTTATCGTACGTTTTTCCTCTCTCTTACGTCTCTCAATTACCTGCATTCACTTCTTGCTTCATATTATCGACCACTGGCTTGAATGTCGGAGGGGCTTTCCGGAAAACCGCCCATGGACAAATAACTCTGTTCGTTTTGCAGGTCAGCAGCTAAACCCGATTCAAGTAATTCGGACCCTTCCATAGCAGCTTCTATTTCGGCAAACAACCCCCCTCTTTAGATTAAGTTGACTCAATTTCTCGCCAGAAAACCCCATATATATATATATATATATATATATATATATATTGATGGAGAATAAAGCGT